>NW_024720811.1:1827006-2089506 GCF_018991925.1 Homarus americanus | reverse complement strand
TCCATTTATACACCTCCATCATGTCGCTCTACGTCTCTCGAGGGAGTGCAAATTAAGATGCATTAACCTGTCTGTACTCAAAGTGTTTTGAGGGCCTTATTTCATATTCTGCCAACCCTACTGGCGGACGCTGGTCTAGGGAGGTTGTCTATTGCCTGGCCGTATAGATCGGGGGTGGTAATGGACCTTTTGAGATTTGGTAACTCTTGGGGAACCATGTATGGTTGTTGTCGTTATCTGGTGGGAGTCTTTGAAGGAGTTCTTGCTCTGATCGTTCTATCTTTTACCAGACTCTGCTGGCCAGGGTGTGCAGCTGCTGATTGATGGGTTTTATTCTCAGGTCTCTTTGTATCTCGGCTGTGGTTCTGGTGAAGGGGTATCTTTCACCTGTGACGAATCTTAGGGCTTCATTTTGGACCACCTGTAATTTTAATATTTGAGTGGTGCTCATAGTATGAAGAGGTACTGCTGGGTAAGTTAATATCGGTGTGATAAATGATGTCACCAGGCGAAATTTTATTTTATCAGGAAGCGCTTTAAAACGGTATAGTTTTTTCAGCTCGAAAGGCAGGGGGAGGGTTCTCTCCATAGCAAGACTTATTTGAAGGCCTTTTGTGTATGTGTGTGTGTGTGAGAACAGGAGACGTTAATAGTACGTTTATGTGTGTGTATATAGGAGGTGTTAATAGAGACGTTAATAGTACTACACACACATATAAACACATTATAATCGATTCCTGTACACACACACACACACACACACACACACACACACACACACACACACACACACACTCACAATACCTCGCCTCTACTGGGAAAAAATAACATGTTCCTGTCACTTGTGTCACTGGAGGACGCCACTGTACCGACACTCCTGTGATAAAAAAATATAGTAAGGAAAAATGTATATATAGGCGGAGGAAGTGATGTGGGGGGGTGGGGAGGGTGTGTGGTGCGGGGGGGTAGAAGAAGACAAGGGGAAAGACGAAGTAAGGAGATAGGGAGGAGGAGAGAGGGGGATAAGAAGGGGGTGCATCGTGTTCTATCATTAAGATATCACTTTGAAGAATTCCCCCCTCTCTTATTCTCTCCTCCTACCTCCCCCCTTCTCCTCCTCCCTCCCCCCTCTCCTCCTCCCCCACCATTCCCACCTCCCCTTTGTCTCTCACCCTCCGTCTTTTCTCCTCAACCACTCCCCCACACCTATCCCTCCCCCCCACCTTTCCCCTCCCCCCCTCCCTCTCCTCCCCCTTTCCAACAATCATCTTACCCACTGCCCTCCAGCCCTCAGCTATGCCTAAATATATCATAGGGTCAAACTGTATGGGTGGCTGGAGCGACCTATCCGACTGCTGACCTACCTGGTGTACTCGCCTTCTCGGTCTGGTCCACCTCCCCACCTGTACTGATGGAGGTGATGTCGAGTGGGGGGTAGGTTTAGATAGACAGGTAGATAGATAGATAGATAGATAGATAGATGGATAGATAGATAGAATTCTTACAATATAAAGAACCACCGACATAAACAGACGAGAGAATACAATATCTCTCTCACCCTCTGCCTTATGTGAGTCACTTGACCCTCTCACAAAAACAATGAAGTAACACACACACACACACACACACACACACACACACACACACACACACTGACTGCTATATCCCTGTGCTAAAGTGTGTTTTGGGATGTGTGGAGACGTGTGTGGATGTTTTGGGATGTTTTTAGACGTGTGTGGATGTTTTGGGATGTGTTTAGACTTGTGTGGATGTTTTGGGATGTGTTTCGACGTGTGGAGACGTGTAGATGTTTTGGGATGTGTTTAGACGTGTGTGGATGTTTTGGGATGTGTTTAGACTTGTGTGGATGTTTTGGGATGTGTTTAGACGTGTGTGGATGTTTTGGGATGTGTTTAGACGTGTGTGGATGTTTTGGGATGTGTTTAGACTTGTGTGGATGTTTTGGGATGTGTTTAGACGTGTGTGGATGTTTTGGGATGTGTTTAGACGTGTGGACACGTGTGTGGATGTTTTGGGATGTGTTTAGACGTTTGGATGTTTTGGATGTGTTTAGACGATGTGTGGATGTTTTGGGATGTGTTTAGACGTGTGTGGATGTTTTGGGATGTGTTTAGACGTGTGTGGAGACGTGTGTGGATGTTTTGAGATGTGTTTAGACGTGTGGAGACGTGTTGGGAGTGTGGTGTGTTTAATGAGGTGTTCCCTGGAGCACTCGTGACCGTCCCAATGCTCGCTAACAGAGTGTGCCTGATGGGGGAGGCCATAGGGGTGGGGTGGGGAGGGTTGGAGGGTGGTGGTGGGGAGGGTTGTATGAGGTGGGGCAGGAGGTGTGGGGAGGCCATAGGGGTGGTGTGGGGGAGGGTTGGAGGGAGTGGTGGTGGGGGGGTTGTATGAGGTGGGGCAGGGGAGGGTGTGGGGGAGGGGGAAGGGGGGTAATATGGGAGAAGAGGCAGTGAGGGTGTTCCTGTGGAGGGGGTAGTGGGGAGAGAAGGTTATACACTAGAAAAGAACAATGGGAGATGATGCTTAGAGTGAGAGAAAGAGGGAGAGACGCTGTGAGAGGGGAGGGAGGGAGGGAAAGGCACTGTATTAGAGGAGGAGGCACTGTGAGGAGGAGGGAACAAGGAAAGTGGACAGAGATGGGAAGGAGGGAAGATAAGTGCGATTGAAAGAGAGAGAGAGAGAGAGAGTGCAGGGGGAAGGTGAAACAAAAATACAGACAATTGGAAGATTGAGAGAAAGGGAGAGGGGAAATAGGTTGTGAGAGGCACTCTATTACTGTACTGCCTCTCACATGTCCGTCTCCTCCCTCTCACAAGTCGTTCTCTCCCTCTCACACGGCCCTCTTCTTTCCCATTCCCACGTCCCTCTTCTCTCCCTCTCACACGTCCCTCTTCTCTCCCTCTCACACGTCCCTCATCTCTCCCTCTCACACGTCCTTCTTGTCTCCTCACGTTCCTCTTCTCTCCCTCTCACACGTCCTTCTCTCCCTCTCACACGTCCCTCATCTCTCCCTCTCACACGACCCTCCTCTCTCCCTCTCACTGACCCTCTTGTCTCCCTCTCACACGTCCTTCTTCCTCTCACACGTCCTTCTCCCTCTCACACGTCCTTCTCCCTCTCACCGTCCTTCTCTCCCTCTCACGTCCTTCTCCCTCTCACACATCCTTCCCCCTCTCACACGTCCTTCTCCCTCTCACACGTCCTTCTCTCCCTCTCACACGTCCTTCTCCCTCTCACACGTCCTTCCCTCCCTCTCACACGTCCCTCTTCTCTCCCCCCTCTCACTTCACCCTCTCCCTAAACTATCACGCGAGAACCCAACTAACCAGCTACGACAAAAGAGGAAAATTATGATGATGACGATGATGATGATATGATGACGATAATGGTGATGATGGCGATGATGATGATAATGGTGGTGATGATGATAATGATGATGACTATGATGATAATGGTGATGACAGTGATGATGATGATGATAAATATAATGATAAGACGATGATAATGACGATAATTAACCACGTCAAGGTCACAGGAAGGTCATTATTGTTTACTTGGCAGACGAGGTTAATTTGTAAACACGCGAGGTATGACACGCAACCACCACTGACTCTCTCTCTCTCTTATATTGAAAGCACAAAATACATCTATACATACAGAACAAGCAAAGAAACATTCAAATATACACACACACCAGCAAACATACATACAGTGAAACAAACAACAAAACAAACACTAAACACTAGAAATACACACGCGCACCACACACACACACACACACACACACACACACACACACACACACACACACACACACACACACACACACACACACACTACTCCTACTACTTTGCTGTCACTGGGGATCGAGTATGACGATCATCCAGCTATGATACAATGATTTGAGTTATTAAGGATGTCACCTACTGTAGGTTGGTGAGTTTTAAGGTGACTAAAGAGGCCGATACGAGACCGGCAGGGTCATTCACAGATGTTGCACATGTGGATGGCTCCATCTAGTGCAGGAGGGGCGGCGGCACGGTCTTTCCGGCGTTGGCGCTTGTCTGCCTCGTTATGCAGTCGGGCTAATTCGAAAGTATTGACACCTTCTCGTGTGGTGAGCCTCCAAGCGTTACGGAGTGGAGTGATCGTCTCCCAGGTGAGGTTTGTCTTAAGACTATCCTTATACGTTTTCAGTTGCCCGCCAGCGTTACATTTACTATTCGTTAGTTGACTGTAACGTAGCTGCTTTGGCAGTCTAATGCGGTCGATGCGGGTAACATGGCCAGTCCAGCGTAGTTGTTCATGGATAATGGTAGCGTCGATGCTCCTACAGTTGGTGTCAGCGAGAATACCGGCATTTGTTCTCTTGTCTTCCCAGCGAACTCGGAGGATGGAACGTAGACTACGTTGGTGAAAGTTTTCAAGTGCCCTGAGGTGCCTCCTGTATGTGACCCATGTCTCACTGCCATATAGCAGGGTGGGGAGGACCACTGCTTGATATACGTGTAACTTTGCAGATAATTTCAACTCCCGACAGCTGAAGACACGGGTTCGAAGTCTGCCAAAGCCTTCAGATGCACATCTGATCCGATGTTGAATCTCTTCATCGATGTCTGCGGTGGACAGGTGGGACCCAAGATACTAAAAGTGTGTAACATTAGAGAGGGTAGTACCGTTAAGCTGGATGGATGGTGGAGGTGTGTCTGAACCTGGGGCAGGCTGAAAGAGAATCTGAGTCTTACACACATTTACCTCAAGGCCGAAGTGTGCATACGCATCTGCATAGGTGTTTAGGATCTTCTGTAGGTCACGTTCAGTGTGAGCGACTAGGGTGAGGTCGTCTGCATACTGAAGTTCAGTAATGGAAGCTGCCGACACCTTTTTTCTTGCCTGGAGTCGTCTTATGTTGAAAAGATCCTTCATCTGGTACTCTATGTCCGCCGGCTAAATTGGCACTGGCACGAGTAAGGAAGACAGCCAAGAAAATGGAAAAGAGAGTTGGCGTCAGCACACACCCTTGTTTTACCCCCGTTTGGATGGGAAAGAACTCCTACTGGGTGCCATTGTGTAGGACACTGCCGTTCCGTCGTGGAGCTGCCTCACAATGGCGATGAATTTTGGTGGGCAGCCAAACCGGCTGAGGGTCCGCCAGAGGGCTTCCCTGTTGACCGAGTCGAAGGCCTTGGTTTGGTCGATGAAAGCCATGTACACATCACGACGCTGTTCTCTGCACTTTTCCTGTATCTGGCAGGCAACAAAGAACATGTCAGTGGTGCCACGTGATGGTCTAAAGCCACACTGAGATTCTGGGAGGACGTTTTCTGCCTCAGGTAGTAGTCTGTTTAGGAGGATTCTGGCGATAATCTTGCCAGGTGCAGACAGTAGCGAGATCCCGCTGTAGTTGCCACAGTTTGTCAGGTCTCCCTTGTTCTTATAAATATTGACGATGGAGGCGTCTTTAAAAGCTTAGGGGATTTCCTCCTTTTCCCATATGTTATCCAGGAGAGAGTGGAGGCGGCTGATAAGCAGAAGTCCTCCTGCTTTATACACCTCGGCTGGGATTCCATCAGGCCCTGAGGCTTTGTTTTTTCATCTGTTTGATGGCAGTAGCTACCTCATCCAGGGATGGAGGATAGCTGAGGTGGGTCAGCTGTGGATACTGAGGGACCTGCTGGGTAGTCAGGACATCCACATCGGTGCTTCGGTTGAGCAGTGACTGGTAGTGTTCTTTTCAGTGCTAAAGGATGCCTTCTTAATTTTATAACCTCTTCTGGAGGCTTGCTGCCTTCGCCGTTTTGGGGGACGTGAAGTGAGAGCTTGGCTCTGACGAGCCGATGATCAGTGTCGCAGTGGTCTGAGCCACGCATGGCCCGGGTGATGAGGACATCTCGGCGATCTCTTTCTCTGACAATGATGTAGTCAATGAGATGCCAGTGTTTGGATCGTGGGTGTTGCCACGAACCCTTGAACTTGTCGTCCTGCCTAAACAGGGTGTTGGTGATAGTGATGTTGTGTGCAGCACACTTGCTGAGGAGGAGTAGGCCGTTGGGATTTCTCCCTATGGTTCCCTGCCAAATGTTACCATCTCTATCAACTCTGGCATTGAAGCCAAGGAGCTCAACCTTGTCTTCTCTGGGGATAGAGGTTAGCACTCGGTCAAGGTCAGCATAAAAGGCCTCCTTGATGTCATCCTCTGCATCCAGTGTTGGGGCATATGCACTGATGAAAAAGGCATGACGAGAGTGATTCACTGGGACACGAAGCGTCATGAGGCACTCATTGTTCCCAACAGGCATTTCACACACACACACACACACACACACACACACACACACACACACACACACACACACACACACAACAACAACAACTTGAAGATGATCAGTATTCAGTAAGTTTGCTTAAGGGGTGAATGTGGTGTTCTGTGTGTGTGTGTGTGTGATTCTTATTTTTATATGCATACTTATATTGTCAAAACCTCATATAAAAAGAAACTTGGGAAAAAAGACCTTTCATAGCCTCAGGTGTGACGTCTCGAGAAGTAATCATTATACTAATAATCTCCACCAAGACTTAATTAATTTATAGGAATATGCTTCAGTTTAGTCATTGGTTGAAAATGAATACAAAATTAGTGGGAATTAAATATCATGTAACTTAGAAATAAGAACGCGAATTGATAATATGGTGAGAGCTTACACATCCTCCCCCTACAACAGCTAGATGGGTACTGAAGTAACGAGTTACCAGATGATCAATTTGTACATATGGTAGTTGCCAGTTACTGTTTTTGTTTAAAATTTTTGTCATGATAAATTATAACCTTGACTAATTTTTTTCCTCGTAAACAAAGACAATTTTACTCTGATAATAATTAATAACTGGAGGAAGACTGGCAATCTCTCACCTTCTCTACCTACCTACCTACACTCCCTCCCTCGTATGACGTCATCAGTCACCTGGGAAAATGTGGAAGAAGGTTTTTATGTCACGAAAATATACCATCAACATGAGAGGTGCGCCGAGCTTGAAGGTGAGGCACAGAGAGGAGAGGGAGCGGGAAGAGTGAGAGGGCGAGGAGAGGAGAACGAGGGGAGTGAGAGGGCAAGACGAAGAGTGGGTCATGTGAGAGGGAGGAGAACTAAGGGAGTGGGAGGGTGAGACGAGAAGAGCATCATGTGAGAGGGAGGGGAGTGAAAGGACGAGACGAAGAGAGGGCCAATAAAGTTTAAAATTATGCTTGGGATTTTTCATCTATTTATTTATTTTTTTATTTACCTTCATAGTCGAGATATGACGTCGAGATAAACTCACCGTCGCGATTTTTTTTATTCTGGGACTAAAATGGTGTCGAAATGTTACTGAGACTCGACTTGTTGTAACTAGATACGTCAATACTTATCACCAACGCATATATATATATATTTTACCTTGCGATTTATTTCAGTGTTGTAACTAATTGTGTTTACCTATTCCCAGCGAGAAGAAATTTTACCTTGAGATTTATTTAAGTGCATTTAAACTCGTAAGTATTTCAAGTTTGGGTCTTGGTTTGTTCAGATGAGGGAGGGGGTGTTGGGGGAGGGGGTGGGGGGAGATTACTATAGTGTGTCTTTCCCCCCTCTCCCTAACAACCCTATTTCACCACGAAAGATTTGACTAGATTTGGGTTAGGTTAAGTAGTTAGGTTAGGTTAGGTTAGGTTAGTATAAGTACCGTACATTTTTTTTTTTAAGTTTTAATTACTATTTACGCAAGAGAAGTACACTATTGAATGTACCGTATCTACTAAATTGTACTACAGCGATTACAAGTTTGGTGGTGTGGTTGTGATAATGTAGAGTTGGTGGTAATAGTTTGAGGTTGGGTTTTGGTATTTATGATGGCGTGTGTTGGGTTAATTATGAAAGTTAACTCGGCACTACAACACTGATGGGTAATGACAACAGAGTGGAACAACAGTCAACAGTAACAACAGTCAACAGTAACGGTCAACAACAACAGTAAGCAATAACATTCAACCATAACAATAACAAACAACAACAGTCAATAATAGTCAACCACAACAGCAACACTCAACACCACCACGAGGTAACAGGAGAAATAACAGACCGTACCGTAGTATTACAGGAGGTGGTGCGACATCATAGCTGGGAAATGTGCTCGTCAGTGTTCAGGCCAGAATCAGAAATGCACAACCTGTATTTGTGTGAGAAGTAGGAAAGGGACGACATGTCGGACGATAGTGATGAACCAACTCAGTCGGAAAATACTGTTCATGAGGTGAATGACATACAGTCAACAAATTAGAAAGGCTTGTTCGGGGGACGATGCGGAGAGGTGGGTCAAAGAAGTCTCCTCAGAAGTGGTCAGGTGGTCGCCAGCTAACCTCTTTGAACCCCCCAAGTGCGCGGCCACCAAAGAAATGATCTGGGAGATGACTTGCCTCATAAACGATCACACCCACGACAGTCCCCTGGCCCCACTAGCTCCCCACCTATTCAGTCAGAGGACACACGCAAGGTCTAAGTGTAAAGAAAATGTGGCAGCAATGAATAGGAGATTGAAAATGTGGCAGAAAGGGGCCTTGGATGATATCATACGTGAAGCAAGAACACTGCAGGAGTCTAAAATTCATAGGAGACGGAAAGCAAAACACCGATGATATTGCCAGAAAATTTAATAACAAGATGCATGAGGGAAAAGTGTCCTTGGCGGTAAGATCTCTCACAGAGGAATCTTCCGGTGGTGTTCTACCAATAAACAGAGAGACATTACAACAACTGAAGGAAAAACATCCCCCTACAAGTGAAGAGGAAGGCATCAGGTACCAGGGAGCCTATATCCCTCTAAACGCTGTCACCTTCGACAAAATAACAGGAGGGATGGTGTGGAATAAGCACTGAAAACACAGGGAGGGGCTGGCCCTTCAGGTCGGGATGCAGACGGTTGGAGAGTCATCCTCATCACTAACAAGTTTGGTGCCGCAGCAAGTGATCTCTGCAATGCCATCGCCGCCCATGCAAGAAAGCTAGCAACCTCGTGCTGCCATCACCTCAGTGCTCTGACGGCCTGCCGCCTCATTCCCCTGGATAAAAATCCAGGATGTAGGCCTATAGGAGTGGGGGAAGTGCTGAGACGGATCATTGGAAAATGCATAATTGAGGTGGTAAAGGATGATGTCAGGGCAGCTGTAGGGAACCTGCAAGTATGTGCTGGCCACCAGGCTGGGGGTGAAGCTGCCATTCACGCCATGAGAAAGATATTTGAGCAGCGTGGTTGTGAGGCAGTACTTCTGGTTGACGCTTCCAACGCATTCAATATACTCAACCGCAAGGCTACACTGCACAACATCAAGATCAAGTGTCCAAGCTTTGCATTGTATGTTGAAAACAACTATAGGAACCCATCAGACCTCTATATAACATGCTTCAAGGCTCCAAGAGGAGATATCACCATACAGTTAACTGAGGGAACAACACAGGGGGACCCTGTCGCATTGGCAATGTGCGCACTAGGCCTGTCCGTGCTCCAACATTGAATAAAATATGAAAAAACCGAGGTCAAGCAAGTGGCTTACGCTGATGACCTAACAGGAGCAGGAAAAGTGGTGGGACCTGGTAACAACACGAGGTCCACTAATAGGGTACCATCCAAATGCCAGCAAGTCCTTCCTCATTGTGAAGCCAGAACACTATGAACGGGCAATGGAGGTGTTCGGTGGAAGTGAGGTCAAAATAACAAAGGACGGCCAAAGACACCTACAGTAGGTGCGGTAAATGGCACGAAGGACTTCAAGACCGAGTACGTAACGGGAAAGATTAATGAGTGGGTGAAGGAAATCCAAGCTCTGTCTGATATTGCTAACAGAGCCACATGTGGCTTTTGGGGCATTCACTCATGGAGTCAAGCATCGCTGGAACTACCTTATGCGTACTATCCCTGATATCGGACCTCTCCTCCGCCCTCTGGAAGAAGCCATCAATGTCGCTTTTATCCCAACACTAGTGAAAAACCCTTACTTAACCCCAGCAGAAAGGTCACTCCTTGCACTAACGAGACTAGGAGGTATGGGACTGACTAATCCAGTGGAGCTTGCCGCTACAGAACACCAGAACTCTGTCAAGCTCACGGCAGCTCTCACTGGGCACATAAAAGCTCAGAAAGCAGCAAGTCAGGTGGATACCAACGAATTAAACAAGATTCGATGGCTCATTAAGACAGAACGGCAGTACACCCCAAAGTGATAAACTGCAACAACTGTTTCAGCAATTGCCGGAGAACTTGAAGAAAAAAAAAGTAGCTATAGCGCAAGAAGTGGTCGCCTCGAACTGGCTAACAACGTTACCGATAAGGGCAAATGGCTTCATCCTTAATAAACAAGAATTTACAGATGCCATTGCTCTAAGGTACGGTAGGCCCGTAGGTTTATCCTCCCAATGCGTGTGTGGCTCATTTTATGACATTGACCACGCCATGGTGTGCAAGAAAGGGGTGCTTCGTATGCATGAGGCATGACGAAGTAAGGGATCTCACAGCAAATTTACTGAAGGAAATCTGCCACGACTTCATGGTGCAACCGCCCCTCCTTCCATTGGACGGCGAGAACCTCCGTCACAGGACTTCAAACACATCCAACGAAGCCCGTGTGGACGTCAGTTCTCGAGGATTCTGGACGCTGGGACAGCGAGCCTTCTTTGTCATAAGGTCTGCATTGCTTTGCTTCAGGAGAACGAGAGCATCGGCCCCAAAGCCGACAACAGTCGCAGATATCGACAATGAGGCAACAGTCACTGAATGCCGCATAGATCTGCGGCTCAACTAACTCAACACAGCCAGGACAGTTACTTATGTATTAGGATATTTAATTTTAAGGTAATAAAATGGCTGCAAAGGTGTGGCTATTGGGGGAGGCTGGAGGCCACGGTAAAAAAAAAGTTGTTTAAGTGATAGTAGTAGTAGAAGTAGTAGTAGTAGAGGAGGTGGTGCAAGTAGTAGTCATAGCAGCAGTAGTAGAGGTGGTGCAAGTAGTAGTCATAGCAGCAGTAGTAGTAGAGGAGGTGGTGCAAATAGTAGTCATAGCAGCAGTAGTAGTAGAAGTAGTAGTAGAGGAGGTGGTGCAAATAGTAGTCATAGCAGCAGTAGAAGTAGTAGTAGAGGAGGTGGTGCAAATAGTAGTCATAGCAGCAGCGGTAGTAGAGGAGGTGGTGCAAGTAGTAGAAGTAGTAGTAGTAGTAGTAGTAGGGGGGGGGGTAGTGGTGCAAGTAGCGTGATATTAGAAAAGTTGTGGGGTAAAAATTAGGGTCAGACGAGACACCGGTAGAGGTTTGGAAAGTTGTGTGTTGGACTGAGTGTATTGGACGGGTCGTGTCGCCTTCAGAGGTATTACTGGAGGCTGGGCGTTATTTTGGTTAGATCACTGGTTCACTCTCTTACTCGCTAAATCGCTTCCTATCTCTCTCATTCTCTCACTAGCTCGCTCCTTTACTCGCTTACTCACCTACTCGTTCACTCAATCTCACTTGCTCACTCGCTTACTCGTTCCCTAACTCACCCACTGACGGAGGACACCATATCAAACCTGTCATTAACTATACAAAATCCAACCCAGAACACAGTATAAAAACACGACCTTCCGATTAACATAAGAATAAATAAAGATTAAAACAAACCTCAATTTATTCCTCTTTTATACGTGAAGAAAACAAACGGGGAACTAAAACCATTTGAGAATCGTAACAACAGATCTGAAAATTATCTTATGTTTCTACCGTAAGTTGATCTGTGTTTTATTTTAGTTTAAGATTTTTTATTTTTTAATTTGGTTTTATTTACGATATAATGAGGGGTAATTCTCCAAGGTTTTTAAATACGCCAGATGTGGGTTTTTATTTACAGGGTAGACTCGGGTTTCATTTTTATTCATTTATTTATTTATTTATTTCTCAGTCCGTGATTCGTTTGGTAAATTTTCATCGGCAGGTGGAATTATCTGTCTGTCTGTCTGTTTGACTCTCTTTTTCTCTCAGTCAAACACACACACACACGCATGCATACATACATAATTATGACACCTCTCTCTCTCTCTCTCTCTCTCTCACACACACACACACATTCATACATACATACATACATAATAATGGGTGGCCCTGATGTTGGAGGGTGGCCGGCACTAAGGCCACCTTGGCGTGAATATATTAAAGGTGCAGAAACGGCCGCCAGCACCACCACTCCTGCACCCTAACTTAACCAAGGTGCAGCCCAGCAAGATCGGACAACTGGCCCCAACTGCAGTGGCGAAATGTTATCCGCCTTATCTATCTATGTCTGTTAATACATCTGTCTGTCTGTATCTATCTATTTTATCTCCTCGTCTGGCCCTCCTCGTCTGGCCCTCTTCGTGTGGCCCTCCATCTGTGGCCCTGCTCGTGTGATCCCCAGGGTGGCCACCTCGGTGCCTTACTCCCCACCTAAGGGGTTAATGGACTGATCTTGGCTAAACCGGATGATTGAAGGCTGAAGAGAGATTTTTTACTCTCTCTCTCTCTCTCTCTCTCTCTCTCTCTCTCTCTCTCTCTCTCTGCTAAGACCGTCACCCCCTACCCATTCCCCTCACCCCCTCCCTACTTTCCCCTTTCCTCCCCCTCCAACACACCCTGAGGCCAACATCAGTTCTTGACAGTATGGCACCTGTCAAAGGGGAGGGGGTGGAGGGGGGGTTTGGTCCCACTCTCACACTCCCTACCTCTTCTCCCCCCCTCACCTCCCCCTCTCTTTTTTTACTCATCTTCCTCAGCACCTCTCCCCTCTCAATCTCCATTCTCTCTAGTTATGTTTTCTATCTCTCTCTCTTTTAATCTCTGTTTTTCTCTTTCTATCTCTTTCTCTGTCTCTCACCTCCTTTGTAGTTATTTATCTTTCTCTCTATTCTCAATCACTTTCTATCTCTATCTCGGTAATATTTTTATAGAATTTATATAGTTTCTATCGACATATCCTCTAACATAATATTTCCAGGTGTGTTTTAATTTCGTAGTTATGATGAAATTTTAAAAATATTTCACCAAAAGCAGAAATGTTAAAATATCTGTCCAAACGCGATATTATTATTATTATTTTTTAGAAGTATTAAATATATCTCCAGTTGGTGTCACTGATTAATCTTAGGTTTTAAAATTAAATTCGTCACCATCAGATGAATGTTGGATATGTTTTTAGAAATGTTTCATATCTTCAACACAAAAATCAACTCATTCCGCTGTGGTGACATCTTTTAAATAACTTGATTTATAGATTATTTGTGTGTTTTAGGGTTTATTTCAAGTTACGTTTTAAATGTGTTTTATATTTTAGTGTTGTGTAGAGATGTTTGTATATCAGTTGGTGTTCAGATTGACTTTATTATTATTATTAAACAAAATTCCTTTCGTCAACGATTTAATATTAATTCTTGACAAAATCCTCCTGAGTGTGTTGATATGTGTGGAGTTTATATGTCTGTGTATATATTTGACGGACTTCTAAAACGTTCTTATTTTATTCAGCAGTTCTGTAAGTCTAGAAGGAGTGAGGGTGAGAAGGAGAGAAATGTGGTGAGAAGAGATTAGAGAAGAGCCTAATTTGAGGGAAGAAGGAGGGAGTGAGGGAGGGAGGGAAGCAACACAATGGAGGGAAAGAAGGAGGGCGGGGGGTCACAGTAAGGAGGGAACATGCCTCATGATTTATACAATGGAGGGAAGGAGTGCCTAGAGGAGGAGGTGGAGGCTGGAGGGAGGGGGAGGAGAGAGGAGGAGGGAGGGGTAAGGGAGGGAGGGAGAGAGAAGGGAGGGATGGAGAACAGTCAACAAAGAGACATGACTCTGAGAACGAAGAGGGATGAGGGGAAGGGAGGGGTGGGAAGGCAAGGGGGCGGGGAGAGGATAGGAGGGGGGAAGAGGTGGTGAGGGGTGAGAAGGGAGGTGGTGAGGGGTGAGGGGGGTAAGGGGAACAAGACCATGACCACCTGACCACAGTTGATTGATTTCTCTCTGGTCAATGAGTCACGGAAGTTTAGTCATGAGTCAGTGCGTTGATACGTGAGGAAATGAGAGAGAGAGAGAGAGAGAGAGAGAGAGTGTGTGTGTGTGTGTGTGTGAGAGAGAGAGAGAGAGAGAGAGAGAGAGAGAGAGAGAGAGAGAGAGAGAGAAAATTGAGAGACAGAAAATAAAAAGAAAGAGGTAAAGAGGGAGAAATGTGCGTGAAAGAGAGGAAGCTAAGAGAATATAAGACAGGGATAAAGGTGATAGGTGAGGAGAGGCAGTAGAGAGCGAGAGAGATGAAAGGAGCAAAGAGAGAAAGACAGAAAAAGAAAGAGAGAGAGAGAGAGAGAGAAAGACAAAAAAAAGAAAGAGAGAGAGAGAGAGAGGGAGAGAGAGAGAGAGAGAGAGAGAGAGAGAGGGGGGGAGGAGAGAGAGAGAGAGAGAGATGTGGAGGGAGTGGAGAGGGGAGAGAGAGGGGGGGGGTGAGTTAGTTCCCTGTATTACACTCCTTATTCCTCGTATCACTGACGGTGTTGCTGTCACCTGTATCAATATATCGGGAACACCTGAACATTAACCACCCCAGATGATTTTTTACTTGATGATTAAACAACTTAACCTAACCTAACCTAACCTGACCTAACAGACCCTAATTTAACCTAATCTACACCTCACCTAAGTTAACCTAACCTAACCCCAACCTAACCTAACCTAACCTAACCCCAACCTAACTTAACCTTATCTAACCTAACCTAACCTAACTTAACCTTATCTAACCCTACCAACTTAACCCTAATGTAACCTCACCTCACCTCTCATCACTTGACCTGACCTAACCTAACCTTGTCCAAATTAATATATATATCTATATCACCTATTTACCGTTGACTTCAGGTGTGAGACGGGAGGTAGTACGTCTGACGCTGGAGGAGGTGGTATAACACGCACACACACGTACACACGCACACACTAATCTATGAGCATACACACACACACACACACACACACACACACACACACACAGTTGTACCACTTGCAAAGATATGTTTTTTTTTTTATTCGATTTTTATTTTTCACTTTCATATCAACTTTTTTTTTGCCTCCTGAATAAAAGATAAAACATTGTGGGTGTTTTTTTTTTTTCTTCAGCGGTTTGGTGTTTAAATCTTTGGGTGTTTTATTTATATATTTTTTTTTTAACCAACTATTGTTTTTTGGTCGGAGAAAAAAAAATGTATGGTGTATGGAAGGTAAAAATAGTGTATATAAATTGTATGAAACTTGATAAAAAATGTATGGTGTATGGGAGGTAAAATTGGTGTATAAAAATAGTGTATTAAAAGTATATGCAATTCTGTGTGTTTAAGCAACTTCATACATATAGTAGCAGTAGTGTAGTAAAGGTGACTTACAGGTGCTAATGACTTAATTGTTTTAGTAAGTCATCAGTCATTATTATGCTAATGACTTACAGGTGCTAATGAGTTAATTATAGCACTAAGTCATCAGTCAATTATACGACTGACTGAAATGCTTATATAATTTGTAATCAAGTTAATAAATGTGTTTAGTATATTAATAACATCTAAGGGTTAATTATTGCGTTTAATTGTTATTTATATTACGATAATTAAAGTGTAATTAATCTTGTAGTTGTGTTTTGGGTGGTGGTGGTTGTGGGGGTGTTATTGTTTTTGGTAGTGTTATTATTATTTTTATTGTTTTTTGTTAATATTACTGGTACGTTATTATTATTATTATTATTATTATTATTATTATTATTATTATTATTATTAAATTTTTCGCTTGATTCTCTTAACATCATCATCACTGCGTATATCATAAGGTCAAAACTCTTCCCCCAGCCTCTGTTGACATGAGCGTTAAGGTACAAAACAAAAGAGCATCGACTCCCACGTTTATAGGGGGATCCAAGCGTTTATAGCGGGCCGTAAGTCTCTTAATGTGTGATTCTCCATTACTCTCCTCTCCTGTGATGGCCGGAATTAGTCTCTTGAAGTAAGGTTATATGGGAGATGGAATTATTGGTGTGTGGGGGAATTATTCGTTATGCGAGACACTCTTAATAAAATAGACAGATAGACAGACACACACACAACAGACTGGATGATTGGACAGGTAGACTGGTAATCGATTGACAGACACTGGCGATATTTATAAGCTGATAAACATGTCGACAGTTGACAGGATGATAGACAGTTGACAGGATGGTAGACAGTTGACAAGATGGTACACAGTTGACAAGATGGTACACAGTTGACAGAATGCTTGATAGTTGGCAGGATTATTGACAGACTGACAGGCTATTTAAACAAGAGAAGAGATAGACAGACAGACACAGATAGACAGGTAGGAGAAGTAAGAGGATAAAACAGACAGACAGACAGTAGCTGGCCTAACAGCACATACAGTTGACTGGCAGACTGACAGACAGGCTGACAGGGGAGTTGTTATTAGTTATATTATTAAGAGGAGAAATATTTGATAGAGAGACAGAAAGAAAGGGAGAGACATAGGGGCAAGAAAGAGAGGAAGAGAGGTAAGAAAGAGAGGGGGAGGTAAAAAGAGAGACAGTAAGTGAGAAGAGGCAGGGGGAGGTAAAAGAGACAGTAAGTGAGAAAGAGAGAGAGAGAGGCAGGAGGAGGTGAAAAAGAGAGACAGTAAGTGAGAAAGAAAGAGAGAGAGAGGCAGAGGAAGGTAAAGGAGGAGAGTGAGAAGAGGAATATGAAGGAAGGAGGAGGTAAAAAGAGATTAAGGAGGGAGGGAGGGAGGAAGGCTTACGCAATATATGCAAATTACCTCCAGGAATCAGGATTATGAAATGACTCTATCACCTCCACCTCCACCCTCCTTCCCCTCCACCTCCTTCCCCTCCACCTTCCTCACCCCCTCCTTCCCTCACACCCCTCCTTTTTCTCCACCCCCCCTTCCCCCCACCCTCCCCTCCTCTACACCCTCCCTCACACTTTCTCCTCCCACCCCTTACCCCTCCTCCCCACCCTTTACCCTCCCTCCCCAACCCGTTACCCTCCTCCCTCCTGCCCCTCCCTCCTGCCCTCCCCACCCACCCCCTCGCCCTTCTCTCCCACCCCTCCCCCCCTCCCCCTCACTGACCCCCTCACCCTCCATCACCACCCCCTCGCCCTCCCTCACCTCCCCCCTCCCCTCCCTTCCCTCACCCACATGACTCACGAGTATCGACCAGACAGTAAAGGGCAGGTCAGTTGTACGGGTACTGGTCGACGACCCTAGTGACCAGGTGAAGGAGGGAGGGAGGAAGGGGAAGGAAGGGGAGGAAGGAAGTAATAGTTAAAGGGCAGTGAGGGGAGGAAGGTGAGAGAGTAAGAGGAGGAGATAAAAGGGAATTGGATGTGTGTGTGTGTGTGTGTGTGTGTGTGTGTGTGTGTGTGTGTGTGTGTGTGTGTGTGTGTGTGTGTGTGTGTGACTAGAAGCAACAGTTACCATAAAACTAAACACAGCCGCAATGATAACATAAACAAAACGGGTTGACAACTGACCAAACAAGACCTTTAAACACGAACAAACACACACACACACACACACACACACACACACACACACACACACACACACACACACACACACACAAAACTTTAAAACTAGTT
This sequence comes from Homarus americanus, assembly GCF_018991925.1. Classification (NCBI taxonomy): domain Eukaryota; kingdom Metazoa; phylum Arthropoda; class Malacostraca; order Decapoda; family Nephropidae; genus Homarus; species Homarus americanus. The sequence goes on along the minus strand of NW_024720811.1, from coordinate 2,071,814 downwards.
GAGCAATTTTGTTAAACTTGGTCAGCTGGTTGGTTAAGTTGAGCTAAAGTTAGATTAGGATTGAGGCTAAGTTGGGTCAAGATCAGGCTAAGTTAGGTTAGAGATTGAGCTGAGTTAAAGTTAGGTTACGTTAAGTTAAGTTAGGTTAGAGATTACGTTAAGTTAAGGTTAAGCTAGGTTAAGATTGGGTTACCGTTAGGATTAAGTTAAGATTAGGCTGGGTTAGGTTGAGTTACGTTAGAGTTAAGTTAAGTTAGGCTAGGTTAAGAAGTTAGGATTGGGTTAAGTTAGGTTAGGTTAGTTGGGTTGGGTTAGGTTGGGTTAAGTTAAGTTAGGTTAAGTTAGGTTAGGTTAGTATTTGTAATTGCTTTATGTGGTGTCTATACATGTAAGTGGACCATGCAGCTTGTGTGAGAAGTATAGAGTATCTGAAGAATTAACTCGCCACTCTCACTCCTCACCCCTCACTCACTCTCACCCTCTCACTCACTCACTCACTCCTCACTCACTCACTCCTCCTCACTGACTCACTCCTCCACACCTCCTCACTCACTCCTCACACACCCTCCCTCACTCACTCACACACCCTCTCACTCACTCACTCACTCCACTCACTCCTCCACTCACCTCCTAACTCCTCACTCAGCCCCATAATTACTCACTGGCCAGGTAGCGGTCAACAGTCCGCCCTCAATCTGCACTGTTAATCACTCAACTGCTGGTGTAGTCTCTCTCTCTCTCTCTCTCTCTCTCTCTCTCTCTCTCTCTCTCTCTTGTTTGTCTATATATCTACCTATGTATGTATGTATCTGACTATATCTATTTATCACTATCTATCTATCTATCCAACTATCTATCCATCCAACTATCCATCCATCTATCTATCCATCCATCCATCCAACTATCCATCTATGACAACAACACAGTTAACTCGACCTGAGGTGATGTAGGTCGTCGTCACCTTCGGTTCCTCCTGCTGCAGGGTGTGTGGTTAATGATCTCCTTCAGGTTAGTCATGACCCGCCTAAGACTCTCTCTCTCTCTCTCTCTCTCTCTCTCCTCTCCCCCCCCCCCCCCTCTCTCCTCTCTCTCTGCCTTTTACTTGGTTTTACAGACATATAGACAGGTGGATAGATGTACACACACAAACACAGACACACGACAGAGCACAGACACAGAAAAGAAAATGTGTTCAAGCTAATTCACCAGAGCACCATCCTATCCTCCTCCTCCTTCCTTCCTCCTCCCTCATCCCTCCTCCTTCCTCCTCCTCATCCTCCCTCCTCCTCCTCCTCTCACTCATCCTTCCCCTCACCATCCTTCCCTCCCCTCCTCCTCCATCCTCCCCTCCTCCTCCCTCACCACCTTCCCTCCTCCCTCATCCCTCCCTCCTCCTCTCCTCCTCCTCCTCATCCATCCTTCCTCCTCTTCATCTTCCCTCCCTCCTCCTCATCCCATCTTCCCTCCTCCTCCTCCTCTCCTTCCTCCTCCTCCCTCCTCCTCCTCCTCCTCATCCCTCCTTCCTCCTCCTCCTCATCCCTATCCTTCCTCCTCCTCCTCCTCACCCATCCTTCTCCTCCCTCTTCATCCTATCCTTCCTCCTCCTCCTCCTTTCCTTCTCCTCCCTCCTCATCCTATCCTTCCTCCTCCTCCTCATCTATCCTTCCTCCTCCTCCTCCTCATCCTATCCTTCCCTCTCTTCATCCTATTCTTCCTCCTCCTCACTCCTTACCCCACCGGAGAAGTAGGACACAATACTTCCAACACTCTCCCTCCCCCTCCCTCCCTCCCTCCCCTCCCTTCTCTTTGCAGAGAGGAGGAGAAGCTTTAACACCCTCATGTAATGGTCGACTACCCCTTCCCACCCTCCTCTCCCCCCCTCTCCCTCCTCCCCCTCCCTCTCCCTCCTCCCCCCTCTCCCTCTACCCCCCTCTCCCTACCTCCCTCCCCTCCCCTCGCTGCAGTGGAGGAGGAAGGGGACAGTGTTGGCGTGCATTGTCCAAGCTCGGTGGGGGAAGAAGGAAGAGGAATGAGGAAAGGCAAACAAAGAGACAGAGAGGGAGAGAGACGGAAAAGAAGGGGAAGACAGAAGAGAGAGAGACCGGAGGAGGAGGAAGAGGAAAAACAAAGAGAGAGAGGAGAAGAGGAAAAGAGAGGGAGGAGAAAGGAAAAATAATAAAAGGAAGAAGAAGTGTGTAGGAAGAGAAAGAAGGGAGAGAGAGAGAGAGAGAGAAGTGGCGTACAGGGGAGGGAGATTAGCAGAGGATAACAAGTGGGGAATGGGAGAAGGAAAGGGAGGAAGTGGGGATAGGAAAGAAAGGGGAAGGGAGATAAAGGGAGGTTTGAGAGGGGAAGGCATGAAAAGGGGTGAATAAAGAAAGAGGGGGGAGGAAGGGAAGAAGGAAAATAGAAGGAGGGGAGTGTAAGGCTGAAGGGAAAGAGGAATAAAGGAAAAGAAGAAATGGAGGAGAAAAAGAGAGGGCAGAGGAAGAGCGACAGAGATGAGGGAGGAGACAGAGGGAAAAGAAGGGGGACAGAGGGGAAGAGGGTGAGGGAGGGAGGAAGAGGGAGGACAGAGGGGGAAGAAGGGTGAGGAGGAGGACAGAGGGGAAGAGGTGAGGGAGGAGGAAGAGGGAGGACAGAGGGAGGAGGAAAAGAGGGGGACAGGAAAGAGGGTGAGGGAGGAGGAAGAGGGACAGAGGGAAGAGGGGTGAGGGAGGAGGAAGAGGGGACAGAGGGGAAGAGGGTGAGGGAGGAGGAGAAAGAGGGTGAGGGGAGGAGGAAGAGGGAGGACAGGGGAAAGAGGGTGAGGGAGGGAGGAAGAGGGAGGAGACAGGGGAAGAGAGGGTGAGGGGAGGAGGAAGAGGGAGGACAGGGGGAAGAGGGGTGAGGGAGGAGGAAGAGGGGGACAAGGGAAAGAGGGTGAGGAGGAGGAAGAGGACAGAGGGAGAAAGGTGAGGGAGGAGGAAGAGGGAGGACAGAAGAGGGAAGAGTGAGGGAGGAGGAAAGAGGGGGACAAGGGAAAGAGGGTGAGGGAGGAGAAGAGGAGACAGAGAAAGAGGGTGAGGGAGGACAGAGGGGAAGAGGGTGAGGAGGAGGAAGAGGGTGAGGGAGGAGGAAGAGAGGGAGGACAGAGGGGAAGAGGGTGAGGGAGGAGGAAGAGGGGGACAGGGAAAGAGGGTGAGGGAGGAGGAGAGGGAGGACAGAGGGAAAGAAGGGTGAGGGAGGAGGAAGAGGAGGACAGAGGGGAAGAGGGGTGAGGGAGGAGGAGAGGGAGGACAGAGGGGAAGAGGGTGAGGGAGGAGGAGAAGAGGTGAGGGAGGAAGAGGAGCAATGGGGGGTCACTGCTACTCTCCGTAATAACATATATTATGAATGAGGTTCCTGACTGTCAGCCCCGCGTCAGCTGTCCCCTGTTACAGCCGTCAGTTGCTATCTGTCAGAGCTGTCGGGTCCCTCCTGTCAACGCCGTCAGATCGTACCGTCAACGCCATCACATATAGTCAACGCTAAGTGGATAATACTCCTGTACGTTGGGTCAAGCGTCGGCATTAACCTTGTTAGTGGCCTCTGTGTTGGTTAAGGGGAAGCCCGTCAATGCCTTAACCTTGTGAGTACGGTAACGTAACCCAGTTACCATCTGAGTACGATAGTTTACCTCCTGAGTACGATAATTTACCTCATGAGTACGATAGTTTACCCCTGAGTACGATAGTTACGTCTTGAGTATGATAGTATACCCCTGAGTACGATAATTTACCCTTTGAGTAGGATAATTTACCCCCGAGTACGATAGTTACTTCCTGAGTACAATAATTTACCCCCTGAGTACGATAATTTACCCCCTGAGTACGATAGTTTACCCCTGAGCACGGTAGTTACGTCTTGAGTATGATAGTATACCCCTGAGTACGATAATTTACCCCCTGAGTACGATAATTTACCCCCTGAGTACGATAATTTACCCCCCTGAGTACGATAATTTACCCCCTGAGTACGATAATTTACCCTTCGAGTACAATAATATACCCCAGAGTACGATACTTATAGGAAAGGTTGACCTCCTCACCTGTTATATATGTGTGAGTCAGGTGTGTAGGTTTATATATATATATATTTAAGTATAGTGTGTGTGTGTGTGTGTGTGTGTGTTATAATTATACTGTTCATATAATGTTAACACAAGTAAAGTATTACATTATAGCATCAACACAGTAATGTTAATTATAAAACATGTACAACAATACATTCTAACATCAACATTCTAACATCAACATTCTAACATCAACATCATCAACCAGATAATCATCTCTCTCTCGGCCCAAACACATCAACATGACATCAACCATTGTCATGTTAATACGTACAAAGATTCATTGAGTTATATGATCCGGTTAAGGTGTTTTTTTTTTATGGTAATCCGACGGGTATCCGGTTATCCTATACCCATTCTAGCTCAAACGGGGGGGTATTGATCCGTAATCTTCCACACTCAAGGGAGAATCGAACCAAGGTAACAATTGACCCACCAGTTGAATACAATAACCATTCCGCCATACGTTCTGGATCGTAAGGTTAAGCTGTCATAGAAATAGCAATGCGTGGTTAATGTTTCGGTTATCGTGGCGTTATCCTGGCGTAGAAATAACCTTGATATCATAGTTATCATCACTATAAGCCTTTGACTGTGAGCCTTATAGCTGTAATCTGTCAACAAGTTTTATTACACGGGCTAACTTAACTAAAAACTCTTATTGTGAGTTACTGTCGAAAATTCGTTAGGTGTAATTTTTATTTTTATTTTATTTTTTTTTACTGTAGTTTGGGCCGTGATGTGTTCATACTTACCTACATACTGTACATACACACGTAATAAGAGTAATACACACATACTGTACACACAAAGGTCCACACATACACACACACACAGGTCTACAACACATACACACCACACACACACACAGCAGATTGAATTCTCTCACAAAAGCGACCTATGTTTAATATCCAGTAAACCCCATAAAAAAAAACCTATATTTGTGGCGAAAATATATCACCCCCCAAAAAAAACCCACAGGAAGGTTTATTTTTACACGGTTTTGGTTTATGTTGGTTTAAATATCGAGAACTATAATACTTTTTAAGGGTTTTAGGTTTGGTTTGTGGTTTATGAATAAGTGGAATAAGTTGTGTGTTTGTGGTATTGGAATGATAAGTGTTGTTATGGTGGGGTGGCGAGAGCTCCGGCTGGCTGGCTGGGAAGGGGTCTGCAGGCTCATGTATCATCATATATTATTTAACATTGCCGCTTCTTGTGTGTGTGTGACATACAGACATACATACACAGTCACACACACACACACACACACACACACACACATCAGCTGGACTATAATTCCCCCGAGATGTTTCCCTGTTGAGTGGATAATAATAAAAATAATAATAAATAATAACAATAATAATAACATCAATAATAATAATAAAAACAAATTTAAACAATAATAATAATGTACTGGGGATGAAAATAATAACGCACTGTAAAATTGACGGAGGAAACAGTTAAGTATGTACTGTACTGTACACTCGTTGTCCCAGTGTACTGTGTAATACTCACTGCTCACTTATTGTTGAACGGTGAACTTTTGAGGCTCTTGTGAATGGGTATGTTGATTTTATTTTTAATATTATTGTTTTATTATTATTATTACATTATTATTATTAATGTGTTATTATTGGTCTTATTATCGTTGATATTATTATTGTTGTTATTGCTCTTATTGTTATTATTGTTGTTGTTGTTGCTGCTCTCACGGCTTCCGGGTACAGGTCAAGCCCTTCACAGGTCATACTCAAACCAGATATTCTCGGTAAAGAAAAATAACTTTATCGTGTATTTTGCTGTGTACCTGTGTGTGGTTTTTAATGTTTTCTGATATTTTTTCTCTAGTTTGTTTCTGATGTTACTGGTGGTGTTTTATCTCTCTCTCTCTCTCTCTCTCTCTCTCTCTCTCTCTCTCAGCTTGTGCCCGCCTTTGTATGCACATCAGGGAGCACAGAGAGGGTGTCACCACGGCCATGTTCAAAAACTTAACAAAATGGCCAACAAACATCGCTGCTACAATAACCACTCGTTCCTCCTTCCTCTCTTCTTCCTTCTTCCTCCTCCTTCCTTCTTCCTCCTCCTTCCTCTCTTCTTCCTCCTTCCTCCTCCCACCCTTACCCCCTTCCGCACTTCTTCTCTTTCTCCTCTCCCTCTCTCCTGCCCGCCCTTTTCCTTCCTTCCTTTCCTTCTACTTCCTCTTCTCTCTCTTCTCCCTTCTGGCCTCCTTCTTCTCTCTCTTATCCTTCTCCTTCCCTCCCTCTTCTCCTCTCCACCTCCTCCTCCTTTGGTTCGATTCCATTAGTTTGTTTTTCCCCGAATTCGTTCACCCAACTGCTTATTCGGTTTTTTTTCGGGTTTCGTTCCTCCTGGGTTCGTTGATTCGTTCACCATCGGGTTCGTTTCTCCCGGGGTTTCGTTCTTGCCACAACCACCAACAACAGTAAATACTACAACCCTCTAAATAACAGCTACCACAACCGGAAATAACAACTACTGCCATAAGCACCAACAATAACCACCACACCAACAACAACCATTAATTATTCACAACCACCACTACCAACAACAATAATAAATGGAAATTCTTGTTGTTCATTTGATTGTTGTTGGTTGTGATAATGGTTGTTGATATTTTTGGTAATGGTTGTTGTTGTGGTTATTGGTGTGTGGTGGTAATGGTGGTGGTTGTTAGTCAGTCATATTGGTTGTTGGGGTTGTTATTCTATGTGATAGTGGTTGTTGTGGTTATTGATGTGTGTAGTGGTGATGGTTGTTCGTCTTCATGATAATGGTTGTTGTAGTTGATGGTGTGTGTGGTAGTGGTCATTGTGGTTGTTGGTGTGTGTTGTGGTAGTGGTTCTTGGTGGAGGTAGGTTGGTAGGCCGCGGTAGGGTGGTAGGTGGGGGGGAGGGGTGAGGTGGGGGGGAGAGAGAGGGGTTAGCGACGACCCCCCCCAGCCTAGCCTGTCGCTGTGGTATACACCCCTTTAAGACTACCTCTGCTGATGTCTACTGCGACTCAGGGAGGCTATAGGCTACCAGACACACAAGCACAGGAATCTAACCACAAGCACAGGAGGTTATTACCAGACTACCTACACGCTGCCATTTTAGTATATACATTAAAGTGTTTATACAGTATATCCATTATTGAAATATTCAATAATAGTAACAGTATATCTGGGGCGGTATACTAACAAAAGGGTCAGTGTAGGATTAATTGAAACACTGCAGAGATTTATTGTGGATTTTGGCGCGAATTTATTGTGGATTTTGGCGCGAATTTATTGTGGATTTTGGCGCGAATTTATTGTGGATTTTGGTGCGAATTTATTGTGGATTTTGGCGCGAATTTATTGTGGATTTGGGCGCGAATTTTGTGGATTTTGGAAGGTTTAATTTGGCGCGAATACTTGATGGGAATTCCTTTTTTTTGGCGATGGATTAGTTAGATCGACTGGTTAATTATAATGTTCTGGATGTAGGTTAATTAACTTTGGTATTAATTGGGATCTGTTACTTAATTACTGTTTTTGTTTTCAAAGTAATTATTGTGTTATTTAGAATTGAGTTTTCGGGTTTTATGTTTTCGGTGTTTAAAGTCGGGTTTTTTTTTCCGGTGTTTATCGGGTTTTGTTTTCGGTGTTTAAAGTCCGGGTTTTATGTTTTCGGTGTTTGAAGTCGGGGTTTTATCTGTTTTCGGTGTTTAAAGTCGGGTTTTTTATGTTTTCGGTGTTATAAGTCAGTTTTTCTGTTTTCGGTATTTAGAATGCATATGTATAACAGTATACAGTATATTCATATGTATACTGTATATGGAAAACTTTATACAGTATATACATCAAGGTTCGTATAGCTGAATAATATATCAACTAAAGTAAAATAACCGTAATTAAAACTCCTAAACATTTGACCTTAACTATATTAATGATTTGCCAGGTATATAGCCACGAGTAGTTCCAGGTACCCTTAATTAATTCCAGGTATTCTCAAGTAGCTCCAGGTAGCCTCAGGTAGCTTCAGGAAGTTCCCGGTATCTTTAGGTAACTCCAGGTAGTCTCAGATAGCTCCCGGTAGCCTCAAATAGCTCTAGGTAGTCCCAGGTAGCAGGTCAATCCCCAAAGGGCTCAGGGGTCAACCCTTTTTGCTCTCAGGTCACGTGTGTCGGGTCAGGTACGGTAGTGAGGGTGTACGTGTCATATCTTTTCTTTTCTTTTCTTGTCTTTCTTTCCGTATATCAACAATTTCTTTATATCATATATTTTATACTACACGTTTCCCCTTATGGACTTACAGTACATAAAAGAGAAGTCAATAACAATATGCTGTCAGGGCTCGGGAAACCTTACCCAACATTAACTCAATCATTCGTTAATAAGATAATCCTTACTACTCATAAACTCCACCAACAGTTGAAACCATATGGCGTTAAAGGTTTGTGTGTGTGTGTGTGTGTGTGTGTGTGTGTTGTGTGAACAATGAGGGTAGCTTGGCTAGTAGGTGGTGAAAGGGGTGTGGGGTGGCCCCTGGAGGTGAGGGAGGAGGTGTGGGGTGGCCTGGAGGTGGGGGAGGAGGTGTGGGGGGGCCTGGAGGTGAGGAGAGGAGGTGTGGGGTGGCCCTGGAGGGAGGGAGAGTAGGTGTGGGGTGGCCCTGGAGGTGAGGGGAGGGGTTGTGGGGTGGCCCTGGAGGTGGGGAGGGTTGTGGGGTGGCCCTGGAGGTGAGGAGAGGAGGTGTGGGGTGGCCCTGGAGGTGAGGGGGAGGTGTGGGGTGGCCCTGGAGGTGAGGGAGGAGGTGGGGTGGCCTGGAGGAGAGGAGAGGAGGTGGGGTGGCCCTGGAGGTGAGGGAGGTGTGGGGTGGCCCTGGAGGTGAGGGAGGGTTGGGGTGGCCCTGGAGGTGAGGGGAGGGTTGTGGGGTGGCCTGGAGGTGAGGGGGTGGGGGCCCTGAGGTGAGGGAGGGTGGGGGTGGCCGGAGGTGAGGGAGGGTTGGGGTGGCCCTAGGTGAGGAGAGGAGGTGGGGATGGCCTGGAGGTGAGTGGAGGGTTGTGGGGTGGCCCTGGAGGTGAGGGAGGTGTGGGGTGGCCCTGGAGGTGGGGAGGGGTTGTGGGGTGGCCTGGAGGTGAGGGAGGGTGTGGGGTGGCCCTGGAGGTGAGGGAGGTGTGGGTGCCTGGAGGTGGGGAGGGTTGTGGGGTGGCCCTGGAGGTGAGGGGAGGGTGTGGGGTGGCCCTGAGGGAGGAGAGGAGGGTGGGATGGCCCTGGAGGTGAGTGGGGTTGTGGGGTGGCCTGGAGGTGGGGGGGTGGGGTGGCCCTGGAGGTGAGGGAGGGTTGTGGGGTGGCCTGGAGGTGAGGGAGGGTTGTGGGGTGGCCCTGGAGGTGAGGGAGGAGGTGTGGGGTGGCCCTGGAGGTGAGGGAGGAGGTGTGGGGTGGCCCTGGAGGTGAGGGAGGGGTTGTGGGGTGGCCCTGGAGGTGGGGAGGGGTTGTGGGGTGGCCATGGAGGTGGGGAGGGGTTGTGGGATGGCCCTGGAGCTGCGGGGTGTGTGAGGTGTTGGGTGGCCCTGGATGTAGGGAGGGAGTGTGGGGTGGCCCTGGAGGGAGGGGTGGGGTGGCTAGAGGGAGGGGTGGGTGCCCTGGGTAGGTGGGTGGCCAGATGTGGGAGGGTGGGGTGGCCCTGGGTGGGGGAGTGGTGGCCCTGATGTAGGGAGGGGTGGGGGTGGCCTGATAGCAAAACACATTCATTCATTATACTTAAATTCGGCACACTCAGTTCTCAGGCCTGGTGATGGAGAATGTTTTGTTTTATATGGATGCGTATTTTCAGCCTTTTCTGACTTGTCTGGAGGTATTTTTCGCGTGTGAGGGATTTTTCGGTCACCGTCACTCACATGGAGGTTGTATCCCTTTATCCCCCCTCTCTCTCTCTCAGAGCTTGGAGCGGGTAAGCAAGAGACTAGTTCCCTGTCGTCATATACTTACACAACAGATATCCATTGCTGAAATACCGACAGTAAAGAGGCCCATTTATGGTAATAGTCTCCTGTAAACTACTGCTACTACTACCATGACGAACTTCTAGAATAGTATTTAATTATTTCATCGGAATTTACATTTATCTGGTGTCTGGTAAAGGTAAATTGATAATATATGTTTCCAAACAATACAATATTGTTTTGTATTCACGGATCTGTCATGGTGGCCGAGGTATCAAGTACGTCTTTTAAAATAGGCAAAATAAACCAATCAAACTCTATCTAATCTATCTAACTTTATTTAATTTAACTGAAATATATTAAAACACGGTATTAGGTAAACTTAGATTGGTTTAATAAGTTAATTTTATCATATTTAAAGGTACTAAGTGATATGATGTGAAACTATGGTCGATATACTGTACAGACACTCTCAGTACATTTAAGTATATATTTTTTTTCTCCTATCGACAGTGGATATTTACAGATATGAGATAAAAAAATAGTATAAAAAGAATAAAAAAAGTGACCAGCGCCCCGGGAGTTTAGCCCCGAGAGTAATCTATTGAACGTTCCTCTGACCCGTGAGAGACGAGACTGGCGAACTAAAAAAATAATTGGCGGTAAAAAATTGGATTTAGTTTTTACGCACAAATAATAATGTTTATCTCTCTTGCGTCATGTTTGTTTTTTAATGACTCGATCTATTATGGGTTAGGTTTAGTCGAACGGTGTGCAGTATAGTTCAATTAGAGGGCAGGTGTTTTGTTGGATGAGTGGACGGGCGTTTGGGGCTTGGTTAGGTTAGGTAAGGTTATATTACGTCCTAACAACCCAACCCTAGGCAGGAATGGCACGTAGGCAGGACTCAGGGGTATCAGCCACAACAGATTATAAGCCAATACCACCACGAGGATTATAGTGTCTGTTGTTGTGTTATTATACCACCAATACAACACATATATGCTCTCTCCCTCTGTGTGTAGGTGTGAGGTAGAAAATGAACCCGCCTCAGGTAAGCCTCCCGGTACTGGTGTAAGATGGTTGGTGGGTCGTTAACACACACGCACACACCTTGAGTGACAGCCAAATGAACCCTCACCCTGCATCACAAAGGCTCGTGAGATGAATATTTCCTGGTTAACTGAAGATGTAAGAATGTATCGTAGGCTTGACTTAACAATCACAACAGCCCAATTATACTCAGACTCTACCTTTAACTAGATACGTTCACTTAGCACCAGTTAGGAGACAAAATTATACTGAGACTCTACCTTAACTAGATACGTTCACTTAGCACCAGTTAGGAGACAAAATTATACTGAGACTCTACCTTAACTAGATACGTTCACTTAGCACCAGTTAGGGAACAAAATTATACTCAGACTCTACCTTAACTAGATACGTTCACTTAGCACCAGTTAGGAGACAAAATTATACTCAGACTCTACCTTAACTAGATACGCTCACTTAGCACCAGTTAGGAGACAAAATTAACATACAGAATCTTTAGAAATAGTCTATGTTAACTGAACGTATCTCAGTATGATTTTGTCTTCTAACTTTGAATTCTTTAAGCTGTAACTCAAGTATAAACACACCTCTTACATTATCTACCCGTATGACACCTATATGACACCTCTGCTCATCATCATTGGATATGTCATGACACCTGCCACCATACCTCACACATGACACCTGCCACCATACCTCACACATGACACCTGCCACCATACCTCACACATGACACCTGCCACCATACCTCACACATGACATCTGCCACCATACCTCACACTCCACTATGTCATGGAAGGAAAAATTTCAAGATACTGTCAGTGTTGTTGGTCATTCGTCTCTCGTGTTTACTCTCCTCAGAAGACATCTCAAGTGCTTCAAGACCTTCCCAATAGTGCTGGTGGAGTCGTTTGTTTATGTTGTCAGGGGTAAATCTTCCCTGGACTCTTTTTTTGTGGTTTATCGATTTTTGTGGGATTATCTGAAGATTATCCGATTATAACTATTTCACCTGTGTAATGACTTGGCCTTACTAAACCTAACCTAAACTTACTAAACCTAACCTAAACTTACTAAACCTAACCTGACCCTTACTAAACCTAACCCACCTTACTAAACCTAACCTGACCTTACTAAACCTAACCTGACCTTACTAAACCTAACCTAAACTTACTAAACCTAACCTAACCTTACTAAACCTACAACAGCCAAACCTAACGCCTTACTAACCTAACCTAAACTACTAAACAACCTAACCTTACACTAAACCTACCAACTTTCTAAACCTAACCTGACCTTACTAAACCCTACCTGATCTTACTAAACCTAACCTAAACTAACCTAACCTAACCTTACTAAACCTAACAACATTCCTAAACCTAACCTGACCTTTACCTAACTAACCTGACCTTACTAAACCTAACCTAAACTTACTAAACCTAACCTGACTTACTAAACCTAAAACTTCCTAAACAACCTGACCTTACTAAACCTAACCTGATCTTACTAAACCTAACCTTACTAAACCTAACTTAACCTTCCTAAACCTAAACCTAAACCTAACCTTGGTGTTCTTCCCCCGACAGACACAGATCCTGGAGAGGATGGTGGGTGACCGTGTGTGCGTCACCCGGCCGGAGGAGGACAGACGAAGACGCACCATCATCGTCGAGAAGGAGAATAACTCATTTGGCTTTACGATACAGGTAGAGGGGCGCCTGGCAGTGTGAGAGGGGCGCCTGGCGGTGTGAGAGGGCGCCTGGCAGTGTGAGAGGGCGCCTGGCAGGTGAGAGGGCGCCTGGCAGTGTGAGGGAGGGCGCCTGGCAGTGTGGGAAGGGACGCCTGGCAGTGTGAGAGGGGCGCCTGATGGGTGAGAGTGGCGCCTGGCAGGTGAGTGGCGCCTGGCAGTGTGTGAGTGGCGCCTGGCAGTGTGAGAGGGCGCCTGGCAGTGTGAGGCGCCTGATGGGTGAGTGGCGCCTGGCAGTGTGAGAGGGCGCCTGGCGGTGTGAGAGGGCGCCTGGCAGTGTGAGAGGGCCTGGCAGTGTGAGAGGGGGCGCCTGGCAAGTGAGAGGGGCGCCTGGCGGTGTGAGAGGGCGCCTGGCAAGTGAGAGGACGCCTGGCAGTGTGAGAGGACGCCTGATGGGTGAGAGTGGCGCCTGGCAGTGTGAGAGGGGTAGTGGGATTGGTTGTGGGCCCTTAACCCTTCCACTACTGAGCGTCACTGACATAAAGACCACACAAGGGGTTAATGGCGCTGGGCATATTTGTGGGTGTTTAGGTCAAAACAAACATATGGCGTGAAGTAAAGCATATAATTAGTGGTGAAAAGAAACGACTTTTCCCCATAAGTATATTTTATTATTTATTATTTGTTTTATTTGTTATTTTTGCCCACCAATCTCTCATTTCATTATAACTCCTCTCATACTGGTCAGCCAATCAAGCACTCAGATACCGCGGTTTCTTCCCTTAGTGCATACCTCTTTGTCTCTATAACACAACAACAGGGTACCAGTATATCTATACGTGTGTGTGTGTGTGTGTGTGTGTGTGTGTGTGTGTGTGTGTGTCTCTCTTTTAGCTCCTAACACCTGTTGCCTTCCTCGACAACTCTTTCATGAAATAACCCACAAAGGTGTCCTGACACTGTACTTGTGTCCTTGTAAAAAAGAAAAGAGAGAGAGAGACTAAAGGACTGTGTTTACTTTTCTTGTGTTGCTTTCGTAAGTTGTTCTACTATTAACGCTGGCCCAAAATACAAAAAAAAAATAACTTTGTCGTCATTATTATTGTGATGCTCGGGAAAATGTTAATGCCTCGCCTATCCTCCTTCTGACGCTTGTGAAAATATGTAAAACCGTGTCCATGATGTCTTCACCTTGTTGTCGCTTAGGAAAACTTTATTAAACGTTCTTTGGCAGCTTATTTATGCATAGGTATTCATAGGTTTACACACCCACATACAGACACCCCCACGTACATACACGAGACCCACGTACATGACACACCCACATACAGACACCACCACGTACATACACGAGACCCACGTACGACCCACCCACATACAGACACCACCACGTACATACACCGACGTACATGACACACCCACATACAGACACCCCACGTACAAACACACACCACATACAGACACCCCCACGTACAACAGAGACCCACGACACCCACATACAGACACCCCCACGTACAGACACACCCACGTAGACACACCCACATACAGACACCCCCACGTACATACACAACCCACATACATGACACACCCACATACAGACACACCACATACAGACCCACATACAGACACACCCATACAGACACACCCCACATACAGACACACCCACATACAGACACACCCACACATACAGACACACCCACATACAGACACACCCACATACAGACACACCACATACAGACACACCCACATACAGACACATCCACATACAGACACCCACATACAGACACACATACAGACACACCCCACATACAGACACACACAGACACACCCACATACAGACACACCCACATACAGACACACCCACATACAGACACACCCACATACAGACACACCCACATACAGACACACCTATGTAAGCTTTGAGTAGAGTTCCCTTTTAACTTGGCTTGTATATAAATAAGTTGAGGTTAAGTCACAAACCCAAACGGTCTTTTGTCCATTTCTTGATAAACTCAAAAGGTCACAGGCTATGAGTAAGAGCACCGTATTTAACACAGTAAGCTGTGAGTGTTAGGTAAGGACGGGGCTCAGCTTGACGGAGTTAAGTCACCCGTCCGATTCTCGTGAGACTCAAGTGAAGGGAGGTGGCTAACCCTACAATCTCAAGGTCGACCTTCTGATAGAGGAATTTCCCCTCACGTGAACAGCACATGACAACTCACAGCTTATGGAAAATTACCGTGGTGTGATTGTATTATATAAACTAAATGTATTAACCCAAATTTATATAATTATTTTGCCATGAGGTAATTGCTAATATACACCTTCACACTTGCCAATAACCCACATTTATATAAACACTACCGTCTGACTATCTGTTGACGTCACGGGTTATTACTTCATTATAGCACCGTGAAAACAATTGTAAATACGTTACAAGAGTTCCTGGATTGGTGGATTGGGGACTGGTGGATTGATGGATTGTTAATTACCCATATCCGATTCACAGGTGACTAGCGGATAGGCTTACCTGAGAGTCCTTAATTAGTTACAAAGATGTCACCAGGTGTGTCCCGGTGAGATCATTAGGTGTCAGTTGTGGTGGATCAGTACCTGGATTACACGGACGCCTTACGTACAGACACCCTTACGTACAGACATACCCACGTGCAGACATACCCACGTACAGACACCTTACGTACAGTGCAGACATCCCACGTACAGTACAGACACCTCTATGTACAAGAAACACCCCACGTACAGGCACCCAGGCCCACGTACACACACACCTACATACATTCATCCCACCTACTGTACACACTCTTACGTACACACACCATCACGTATACACACACACACACCACCAAGTACAATCACACACCACGTACACACACACCACGTACATATACCCACGTACAAGAGACACCCCTCGTAGTGAAGAGAGAACAGGCTGGTGCAGTAGTGTCGGGGGAGGTGATGACTGCCGGGAGGTGGGGAAGGAGGCGGGGAGGGGTTGAGACGTGTGTAATAATCTTTAGCGAGCTTGTCTTAATTACCCTACCCCTTCCCCTCTACCCTTAAAGTCTCTCACCTCCTCCTCCCCACCCAATCTTCTTCCTCCTACATTATATCATACGGGTCTCTCTTGATCTCTTTGAGTACGATACCTTAATACCTTGAGTACAATGACTTAACCCTTTGAGTACGATGACACTCTTATGTTGATATGAGTAGGTAGATAGATGAACGTATACTGAGACAGACACCATACATACATACATACATACATACATACATACATACATACATACATCTATCTATCTATCTATCTATCTATCTATCTATCTATCTATCTATCTATCTATCTATCTATCTATCTATCTATCTATCTATCTATCTATCTATCTATCTATCTATCTATCTATCTATCTATCTATCTATCTATCTATCTATCTATCTACCTCCTCCTCCAATATGCCAGTCACCTGCCCACTTGAGTCATCACTGCTCCTCAAGATGGCAGCCACTAAAGACGCTACCACTCCATCATATAGTGTGTGTGTGTGTGTGTGTGTGTGTGTGTGTGTGTGTGTGTTTTATTTAGTCAAGGAAATGAAAACGACGAGCAGAAGACACGGGAGGAAGCGAACTGAGTGGGCATGACTCCAAGAACCACATCCCCCACCGCTACCAGTAACTTCAAGAGAGGGAGGGAGGACACACACACACACACACACACACACACACACACACACACACACACACACACACGGTCATAAAGGTGCTGTGTGCCAATACACCACAGAGGGAGAGAGGGTGGGTCCCACAGTCTCTCTCTCTCTCTCTCTCTCTCTCTCTCTCTCTCTCTCCAGGAATCGTATACGGTTTAAAGGTCAAATATTGTATTAGTTTCGTTCAGAAAAAAATGAAATGAATAAATAAACTGGTGCAGTATCTTGATCATCTCAGCCCAACAGTCATCACCCCAACCCAACAGTCCACACCCCAGCCCAACAGTCATCACCCCAGCCCAACAGTCATCTCCCCAGCCCAACAGTCATCACCCCAGCCCAACAGTCATCACCCCAGCCCAACAGTCATCACCAGCCCAACAGTCATCACCCCAGCCCAACAGTCATCACCCCAGCCCAACAGTCACCACCCCAGACCAACAGTCATCACCCCAGACCAACAGTCATCATCCCAGCCCAACAGTCCTAGATCACACCCCTAGCCCAACAGTCACCACCCCAGCCCAACAGTCACCACCCTAACAGTCACCACCCCAGCCAGATATCCCAGCCAACAGTCATCACCCCAACCCAACAGTCACCACCCTGCCAACAGTCACCACCCCAGCCAACAGTCATCACCCCAGCCCAACAGTCACCACCCCCTACCAACAGTCACCACCCCAGCCCAACAGTCATCATCCCAGCCCAGCAGTCACCACACCTAGTCCAACAGTCACCACCCCCAGCCCAACAGTCACCATCCAGCCCAACAGTCACCATCCCAGCCCAACAGTCATCACCCCAGCCCAACAGTCATCACCCCAGCCCAACAGTCACCACCCCAGCCCAACAGTCACCACCCCCAGCCCAACAGTCATCACCCCAGCCCAACAGTCATCACCCCAGCCCAACAGTCATCACCCCAGCCCAACAGTCACCACCCCAGCCCAACAGTCATCACCCCAGCCCAACAGTCACCATCCCAGCCCAACAGTCATCACCCCAGCCCAACAGTCATCACCCAGCCCAACAGTCACCACCCCAGCCCAACAGTCACCACCCCAGCCCAACAGTCACCACCCCAGCCCAACAGTCATCACCCCAAACAAGTCATCACCCCAACCCAACAGTCACCATCCCAGCCCAGTCACCCCAGCCCAACAGTCACCACCCAACCCAACAGTCACCACCCCCAAAGTACCCCAGCCCAACAGTCATCACCCCACCCAACAGTCACCACCCCAGCCCAACAGTCACCACCCCAGCCCAACAGTCACCACCCCAGCCCAACAGTCACCACACACCAACAGTCATCACCCCCAGCCCAACAGTCACCCCAGCCCAACAGTCACCACCCCAGCCCCGCCCAACAGTCATCACCCCACGATCATCACCCCAACCCAACAGTCACCATCCCAGCCCAACAGTCCACCCCAGCCAACAGTCACCATCCCAGCCCAACAGTCATCACCCCAGCCCAACAGTCATCACCCCAGCCCAACAGTCACCACCCCAGCCCAACAGTCACCATCCCAGCCCAACAGTCACCATCCCAGCCCAACAGTCACCATCCCAGCCCAACAGTCACTACACACACACCAACATAAGTACTTCCACAGTTAAAGACCCAAACCTAACGCACCCTACCCTACCCTAACCTACCCTACCCTACCACACCACTAATGCTGCTCCTCCCCCACAGAGTTACGGGATCCACTACAAGAAGGATGGCGAGATAGAGGTCATCACCTATGTGGACTTCGTCGAATATTCTGGACCAGCGTTCAGAGCCGGGATGAGAGAAGGTAGGAACTAATACAATACCTCACTTTACTAGATGATTGTGTGGATTTTTGTTTCTCTTCCTTAACTTAAAGAATCGCCATTACAGTTTATTTCGCCTAATTAACCACCTTAATGCTAACCTTACCTAACCCATGTGAAGTTAAGAGAACACACACGGAAGCAGGCATGGTCAAACGTATACAGTATTTCCATTTAGTTTTTGTTTTTGTGTAGTAAATAAGTGGACCAGAAACTATCAATTCTTCAGAAGCTTACAAAAGGAGTTTTAAATGTAATACAGTAACCTAACCTAATCTAACCTAACCTAATCTAACCTTAGTTAATGACTGATATTAAAGTTTATTCAAAATTTTCATTAGTTTTAGTGAATGAAATATTGACAGTAATCCTTAATACTAATAATGTTAAGTTTAAATTTGAGAAAGAAATCCATTGTTGTTTTGAAAGGAATGATAGTTAGGTAATAACTGTTTGATATACGGAATGCTTGAAATACTATACTGTATATTAAAGGTCAATATAGCAAAATAAGTTCACTAGAATTATGTATACTGTATTTAAACACAGTAATTAAAGGCAAGACCTGTATACCTGCCAGTGTGTTGGAGGTAGGTAGGTAGGCAGGCAGATGTCTTTCAATGCCACCCACTGCTGGTATTAAGTTAAGGTCAGATTCTATTAGTCTCCTCTCCTCTCCTGTTTGCACTGCACTGCTCTGCTTTTCTCCACTCTCCTCTGCTCTGCCCATCCTACAAGCCAGCACAGTCAGGCTCTTCATTGTCTATTACTGCTGGTGATATTGTGTTGATGCCTTTACTCTCTATGTGAGGGGGGCATTCACTTGTGTCTGTCTGTCTGTCTGTACATATGATTAAATTTAGGCGATTCCCAAATAGATTCCCACATAGTTGATTTAACTTAACTTAACCAAACCTAACCTAACCTGTTATTGTTTGTTGGTTCATAAGATAGACAAAGGTTGATCTGAAAAAACCGTACTTTGAATAAATCTTTTGGGGGTACAGCGATAGCCAAGTTGCCTCCCTCTGTTCAATCCTTGGGTCAGATGTGAGAATGGAACACGGTTGATATTCAGTTAGATGCTTAAACATGGCAGGGTTTTTTCTCTCCATGTACTCCAGTCATTTTTCCTCCTATACTAACACAGGACAATGTAGGAGTAATTTATCAGGAACTATAGTGGGATTAGATAACTCTCCAGTGTTCTTCCTCATCAAAATGGTAAATAAAATGAAGTGTGTAGCAGGACGGGAGTATTTATGGTCTTGGTTAACATTAGCACTGTATCATTTATCAGTGTTCATCAGTAATCTCTCAGTATTTTTAGGTAATTATATAAATGTTATTCTTAGATGATATAAAGTATTGTTGTCAGTGGGCAAAACAAGAACCAATTACTGTACTGTAAGTCATATAGTGTCCACTGTTGTTTACATCACCCAAGTGCCAGATAAAAACACCTGGACAGAACCCACCTGGACATGTAACCTTCCTGGACAGAACCCACCTGGACAGAACCCACCTGGACATGTAACCTTCCTGGACAAAACCCACCTGGACATGTAACCTTCCTAGACAGAACCCACCTGGACATGTAACCTTCCTAGACAATACCCACCTGGACATGTAACCTTCCTAGACAGAACCCACCTGGACATGTAACCTTCCTAGACAAACCCACCTGGACATGTAACCTTCCTAGACAGAACCCACCTGGACATGTAACCTTCCTAGACAGAAACCCACCTGGACATGTAACCTTCCTAGACATGAACCCACCTGGACATGTACCTCCTACATGTAACCTTCCCTAGACAAACCCACCTGGACATGTAACTTCCTAGACAGAACCCACCTGGACATGTAACCTTCCTAGACAGAACCCACCTGGACATGTAACCCACAGAACCCACCTGGACATGTAACCTTCCTAGATAAAACCCACCTGGACATGTAACCTTCCTAGACAAAAACCCCACCCTAGGAAACCCCACCTGGACATGTAACCTTCCTAGACAAACCCACCTGGACATGTAAGCTTTCTAGACAGGACCCACCTGGACATGTAACCTTCCTAGACAAAACCCACCTGGACATGTAACCTTCCTAGACAGAACCCACCTGGACATGTAGCCTTCCTAGACAGAACCCACCTGGACATGTAACCTTCCTAGGCAGAACCCACCTGGACATGTAACCTTCCTAGACAGAACCCACCTGGACATGTAACCTTCCTAGACAAAACCCACCTGGACATGTAACCTTCCTAGACAGAACCCACCTGGACATGTAACCTCCCTAGACAAAACCCACCTGGACATGTAACCTTCCTAGACAAAACCCACCTGGGCATAAAACCTTCCTGGACAAAACCTTCCTGGACAAAAACCTCCCATTTAAAGTGCAAAGTCGGACAAAAGCCCTCATTTTCTATATGAATGTTTCTCAGGGTCAGTAGATTCATAGACTGGTTTTGTCTGGAGATTTTTTTTTTATTCCTAATGAGATTTTGTCCAGGATGTGGGGTTTTTGTCCTAATGGGATGTTGTCTTAGTGGGGTTTTATCCTAGTGAGGTTTTGTTCAGTGGGGTTTTTTCCTAGCAAGGTTTTGTCCCACACTCACAACACCCAGGAGAACAAGTACAGTATAGTATTACCAATAAAGCTGGAAGGATCAGGTTGACCCCATTCATCACTCAAACAGTCCATGTGTCTGTCTGTTCATAACCATCTGTATTAGTCATTGCTGTTATATATTTCATAGATATTTGTCACAGGTGTAAAGTGCTGTGGCAGTTTATTATTAGAGGTTGAACAGATTTTGTATTTATTTATTTATTTTTCTTTAAAGGACGATTTGTGGGAGTGTTTTTCATCCCTGGTGTGGTGCTGGGGAGAGAGAGAGAGAGAGAGAGCTTGTGTCACGTGGAGTCTAGGCACCTGAGCTTATTTCACCTGATGATTAAACACCCAACTGCTAACCTATCCAAACCAAATCTAACTAACCCTAGTCCAACCTAAAACAATTTGATTTAAGCTAATACTGTACCTAGATATAAACTAAAATAAACTCCCCTAACACGACCTAACTTAACCTATCCTAACCCCCCCCATAGGTAGCATAAGGTCATTTAATCATGTGAAATAAAATGGGGTGCCTAATCTTCACATGATCTAAAAATTTGCATTACTGCACAACATTTGAGGTGCTCAGTATTACAAGGGGATAAAGCACCACCCTGGGCAAAATGCACTTTTTGGTGGATATCACTATTTTCACCCTTCCTCTACATGTTGGCATTGGATGTAAACCCCTAGGTAGACTAGAAATATGGTTGAAAGTCCTTCAAAAATAGGGTGTCATTTTGCCTGAGGCCGGGAGCTACGTGTCTGGCTGTGTGCTCAGTAAGTAAAGGTGGTCACATACCATTCAGAGTGAGAGGAGCGATTTTTTGAGAGGGCAGAGAAAGACTTTGAACAGTACGTGATTGATCATGACGAGGCCATTAAAGTTATACGCGCTCCTCAGGATTTATGGAACTTCAACTTAATACAATAGTCAGGGATAATAAAACGAAGGAACTAAACAAAGTAAGATTGTAATACTATTATCATAATACTTTTTTACCAAAGATTATGAAAACTTTCTTCACCTTTATATTCGTATGTTAATTACGTTGGGGAGGAGAGGTTAATGGTGACCTTATTATTACACACTGCAGTATTATACTAAACAATATTATAAATCTTTGGCTAATAATAGGGACGGAAAGATAAATACTGATAGGCGGCAGATGAGTTTTTTATTATTATTATTTGGGGGGGGTGATGGATTGGTGTAAGACGAGTGTTGTTTTTGGTGATCATTAACTTGTTTTACAGTATTAGCCCACAATAATAAGAATTTTTTCCAGAAAAACGCAATTATTATTGGTTTGAAGATCAAACAACTGTACATGACGGATAGTTATTCTCATTCAACTCGTGATAAAATAATAACTATTCACATTACCAACTTTCGGTTTTCACTGTTCGCTAGGTTAGGGATTGAGCTGCACGAAAAAAAAATGACCCTCTAGCTTAAAAAACAACAAAGTTATGGTTGTTAGAACTTCAAAAAACTTTAAATGCGTTTTTCTCGTTTTTAAATTCGGCGCTTCACCCCCTTGTAATGCGGAGCGCCTCATTTCACCAGTTTGTGTTTATTGTAGTGTCTGTTCATACCATAATGGGTTACTTCTTCACAGGGGATGTTATCCTCTCTATCAACGGCCACGACATGGAAAAGGCCGACCACAAGGCCCTAGTGAACTTCATCCAGGGCTGCGGCGACAGGATGCGGATGGTGGTGCTGTTCGAGGACTGTGTTCATAAGGTACTGTAATGTGTTGTGTTGTAGGGAAGAGTTAACTTTTAGGAAGATATTTTCAACATGTCATTAGATGGTACTGTCTACCTTTACCTGTGTTGTGGTATGACCCAGTGTGTGTTGTAGAGACTAATGTTGGAAGTATCTTCTGATTTATTTACACTGAATAAAATCATTCATAATATTATCTTGTTACCTATTAGTTTTTATAACATCACATATTAAAGACTATAAAATTGGTTCTCATTACAGTATAAAAGAAAATGTTAAATACATAATAAATATACAGTATTTTGTATATCAACACCAGCACCTGACACTAATTGGTCATGATTCTCGGGCAGTGTCAGTTACGGTAATTATGCCAGTTGTTAAAATTTATGGTCCTAACTTCATCAAAAAATTAAGTACTGTACTGTATTAAGTTTATGACTGAACATTTCTGTTTTCTTTAGATTAATATTTCTTTAACTGAGGACAGTACAGTATGGGGTAGTTGAACATTTTGCTCTCCAGTTACAAGGATGAGTGTTTTGATAATTACTTTTTGCAATGACTCGGAATAAATGAATTCATTTTGCGACTGACTACTTTTCTCTTGTATTTTTTTATTGTGATTTTGTTATTATAGAAGTACAGTACTAAATTACAGTAAAAAAAATTAAAGAAAAATATGCAGTTTTGCCAATCCATTATTTATTTGTTTGTCTCTACTGTACTGTATATACAATACTGATATTTTTTAACTATCAAATGGTGAATTAAATTACTTTAGTGCATCACCGCATAACAGTTTATGAGCAAGAGAGATGATGGGAACCAAATACTGTGCAAACTTTATGAATTTAGTGTATCAGAGTAAACATTGTGTGGTACTACTGATTAACCACTTGTATACGAGCTCCCCTCTGGGCTGAATAAAAGTCATCTCGCATTAGCCAAATAAAATATTAAAAATGGCTTCCTGTAGTGAAGGGGTTAATGATTTCAAATGTATACTGTATCTCATACATAGAAATTTAGTATCACTACAGTGCAGTTTACATTGTATGATATACTGTATTTCATTGAATTTGTATTTTCGATGCTGTACAAAAATGAAAGCCAAAAAGAAAACTTATGGGATTTGATGAAGGGCTTCTGATAGTTGTGATTTAGGTGTTTCATATGTGGTCATGTGAGAAACTGTTTGTGGGGTTACCTGTACAGTATTAATTGTTAGAACAGCCCTTAAACACCTGAAAGAATTAAAGATATAATTACTTACCATGTCCTTACAGTAAATATTGTAAATGGTCACAGCAGATGTTGGAAGTGGATACCATTAACTGTAAATATAACAAGGCCTAAAACAATGTAGGTATAACAAAGAACACCTACATTAATGATTTTTACAGGTGCGTACTTTTTGGACCACATTGTATCCAACCCAAATTGGTACTGTACACTTAACTCCCCCTCACCCCCTTTGGTTAAATGATATGTTCCATTTATAGTGTTTTCATTGGTAATATAATTCTGTGTTGTATGTAGCAGGTCTGAGTCATCCTGTGCTATTTTATTGAATATGATTAAAGTAGAATTAAAAAATCCATATTATTATTATTATTATTATTATTATTATTATTATTATTATTATTATTATTATTATTACCTTTACTATTATTGTAATATGGTAAATAATAATTAATCTTATGGCCAGTACATGATATTGTTTTCCATATTATGTCAAAACTGTGTTGGGAAGAAATATTTCATAGGTGACTAATGAGTGGATGCATTTATCGATACAGTATCTTAAAAACCTATGCCATTTTTTTTTTTACTAGATAACAAAAAGGGTAATTGTAAAGTACCTATAGACACTTGTTGGGGCAGAGACACAGCATAGTAGAACTTCTTTATTTGTTGGATATTAATACTGTTAAAATAAAAATTAATTAGGTACACAGTTTGTATTTCAGCTTTGTCAGTGTAAAGGGATGGGTAGTTTAGGAGAGTTTTAAAGTCAGTTTAATTAAAGGTGTGGTGCCAGAACTCTTTCTACACTGATCAAATCAACTTGGTGAACAGCGTTATGTATCAAGTCTGTTTTATTTGTATCATTTTTTTAAATAAAGAACTTTTCCTCATTAGTAACTTTGATTTTGATACATTTTTTTCTACATTATTAACCACGACTAATTTCTCGTGACTCTGGATTAGGTTAAAATATACTGGAAATAGAGTGATTTTGGGTCATGTATTGTTAATTCATGAATCTGACGAGTTAGTAAATACAAGGAATAATTTTTAAAAGGAGTTTTTATTTAATTAATATGAATGTAAAAGACTTATTTTGTGCCAGTTAAGGTGTGAGGAAATGTGTGTGTGTGTGTTGTAGCCACTAGTGTTTTGACCTTTACCTTTCACTTCCTACACTTGTCTTGCATCAATCTCCCTGATAATATATTCTTTTCCTTCCTTCTTTAAGGCTTCTGTACCCAGTGATAAACTTCAGTCAAAAGTTGGAATAGTGAAGGAAATACAGTAGATGCTGTAGGTGAATAGAGAGACAATTTGGGGGATCTGTACAGGTACAAGTGAGGTCATCCAGGTACTTCCTGTATAAGATGATACAGTAATGCAGTACAGGTATAGATAACTTTGGTAGTGTTCTGATGGCTAAATATGTTATTGATGTGATCATATAACCAGGTGGAACTACACATGCGGTACATCCAGCTGCAGCGGCTCCTGCAGGAAAAGATGGCCGACCTGGAGCGCTTATGTCACCAGGAGAAGTCTCTACTGGCTGGTAAGTTGGCAACCTCCCCAGTGCGTCACGCCTTCAACATCGCTCACGCCCGCTTGATGGATTGGCTGAGGGCACAGCGCCGGCTTCTCCCGCCCCCCCGGGACCTCACCTGCCTCATCCCAGTTTCACTCTCCACCTCCACTTCCACCTCCACCCTCCATACCCAGACTGCTGCTGCCCACCACCCTCACTCCGCTGCAACTCACCGCCACCACCCAGGTGTCCCACACAGTTGCAAGCACTCAACAGGAGTCGCCCTGCATGGCCACACACATCACACTGCCAGCCTCACCTACAAGGAGAATGATTCCATTTCAGAAGACACTGGGAGGGGATATTGCCGAAGAATGAGCGGCAGGTCCACTCCACCAGCACAAGACAACAAAAGTCAAACTTCTGTTGTTAAGACGCAAAGTGAAATTAGGAATGTAGACAAAGTATCTTCACCATCTTGCACAGTAGCCACTGCTGCAGATAGTGCACATTATAAAGAGAGTCAGAGTAGTATATACAGCTTCATGGGCTGGAACATAAGTAATTACTCTGATGTTAGTGTTCATCCACAGTTTGTATATAGTCCAGTTGCTAATTGTAGACCGCCATGGGGCACTGATAGAGTTTATGCAAATACTTCTAGTAATTACCATAGTTTACCATGCACAGGAGGATCCATGTATGTGCCTCCTCCTAGTGGCTGTGGTGACCCAATGTGTGGTGCAAGTCACTCTCCTTTGTATGGGCCAGAGTGGAGACAGCAGGTGTTGGGGAATAAAGAGGGTGGGGGTGGTAGGAAAATGGTGGAAGATAAAGAGAATAAAAGTTTTCACAGTCACCGTCGAGCTCTCAGCGCGGAGACCTGGAGATATCCTCGAGATAGGGAGAGCTGGCATGAGGGGGAGATAAGTAAGTTCAGAACAAATCAGGCTGTGTTAGACTCCCCTTATGGGTCTAAAACGTTGTCTCAAGAGGGGAGCATCTTGACTAAATCTAAAAACATTGGCCCTTCAAGAGGAAGCTTTAGTAGGAAAGATAGTTTCAAACAATTAAGTAGACAGAACAGCAAAAGTGGAAGAAGTTCAGACCACACAAAGAAAAATTCTCCAACAGCTGAGGAAGGAGTAAGGAAAGTTAAACCTCCTCTAAAGATGAGCAAAGCGTATTCTATATCATGCATGCCAAGTGATCACTGCTTTGCCTACGAGTCTGTTATCAAGGAGTTTAAAACTAATGTTACTCACGAAACTAAGAAAGAAGAAGAACCACCTAAATCTCCATTTGACAAGTCGAGCGTCGGTGGTTTAGAGGCGTATGACCACAGTCCAAAACATTCTTATGGTCCTAAGCATTCATCTGTGTTTAATTATTGCACCTCAAGCTTACCTCACCGTAGAAACTCGAAGGGTAAAAAGAAGAGAGAACCAAGTTCATCTCATCGTATAAAATCCAACTCTCTAGATGAAGATAAACTGACCAGCATCTCTGGGTCTGATGATGGTCAGAAGATAGAGTATGGACTAGAAGATAATAGGGAATCTATTTCTGAAGTGTCATCCCATGTCCGGCCATCTGAGCTTCATTTACATCAGTTTTTATCTTTACCGTACACATCTGGGAGACTCACAACTTCACCCACTGAGAGTGCACCCCTAATTGTGCGTGGGGGCTCATTTCATGCACCTCAGAGACCCAGACAAAACTCTGGGGAAAGACACTGGAGCCTCTCGAGACCTAAAAAGTCACTTGCATCGAGCTCTTCTCGTGACTCTAGCCGGTCAACTCACAGACAGAGATCGTGTAATTCTCTCTGTGATACTGGCAGTTCTTTTGATAAAATAAGAGAAGGACCACAGAAAAAAACCCCAGCAATCAGTCGCTCAGAGTCCCTGCGGTTATCGTCTCAGTCCTTGACGAATGCCTTTATCACGAGAGAATGCATAAAAGGGTCCTGTACCCATAGTATTAAACCACGGCCGACTAACAGGATCCATTTGAAGACGGGCAGCCTTGATCAGGACGTGGTAGAAGGATCAAACTCTTTTATAATGAGCCGTATCGTTGGTGGATTTGTCAAAGAGGAAGTGGGAGGCAAAGAGAACTCTGGCGTGAGTGGTAGTCCTGCTGCGTGGAGAAGGTCAGTGAGAGAGGACAGGCAGAACCAACCTACCAATGAAATGTTCAGCAGAAAGCCAGAATGGAACAGTAACCTTGCGGAAAAGAATAAGTGGAAGGGTACAGGTACAGCAAGAAGAGAAGGACACAAGGATGGTGGGAGGGACATGGAGGGAAGAATGGGTATGACCTCAAGTAGGATGAACGAGGAAACAAGATCCTGGCAATCACAGCGAAAAGGATCAGTGAAGACCTTAACAAAGCAAAAATCATGGCAACAGGATTCAGGGCATCATCAACCTAACAAGCACGACCAGCAGCAGCAGCAAGGGCGCAAGAACCGCCCAAATTCCTTATATTCGTGGACAGGGAGCTGTGATCGCTTAAGTTCAACAACCGATCACTCAGGCAGGACAGTGGTGTCGGCACGCTCACGCTCTCTGTGTACTGATTCACTAGTTACTCCAGCACGTGATGTGCCAAACGCTGCTGCTGACGTATATCGTTTTGCTCCTCCTCCTCAAGAACCCAGAGTTAGATCAGACTCTTTGGAAGCGCGCTGGTCGTCAGATAACTCACTAGAGGATCGTCCTAATGATGGACGTACTCCCACCTATTATGACAGTTTATATTCAGAAGTGTCCAGTGAATCCTCGGTGTACGGAACACCTCTGCCTCGACAGTGCTTGGTGCCTCGCGAGGACCACGGTGTTTTATCTGATGACGAAGCATCTGTCGATCTTGATGCTGCTCCTCGACCCCGGAGGAGTCAAGCCTCACGGAGGAGAAAGTCACAAGGCTCTAGAACCAATGATGATGCACCAGTAGTTGGGGACAGGAATGCCTTTACCCCACCCGCCAAGCCACATACACCTTCCTGGCCGGGCATCTCCTCTAGGGTTGCGTCCTCCCCCCAGGGCTCCTCAAATGGTGAATGGTTTCAGGCTGGGGATGTGAGCCGAACGGTTGGGGCTCTGGCTGACTCCTTATCTGCATATCGTACCAACCTTGTTTAAGCGGATTTATTGGTGTTTTTATTTCAGCATTTCTATTTCAGCTTTATTCTATATAGGGTTTAATGTTTCTATATGTTTTCAAATGTTCCCTTATTCCTAGCACAGTCCAATGCAACAATAGTTTGTTAAAAAGATAAGAGTTCCTGTTAGTTTATATGATTTACTTAACCTATGTATGGCATGTTAATGTTTCAAGCATGTTTTACCATATGGATTATAATAGTTGACCTTATACTGTAGCTCTGGCATGAAGCACAATGATTTAAGCCATTCCATTATTGTCTCTGATTTAAAGTTTTTGATATTCATAATGCCTATCATCAATATATTTGTACCTTTCACTGTAAATAAAATAGTGCACTCCCTAAGCTTGGAAATACTTACTATAATACATGAAATATGCATTTTTTACGTGTTCAGGAACTATCACTCATATTTATCACGCATAATAATATTTGTGGGTCACCGAGAAGTGATGTGTAATCAATCCCGTGAAGAAGTTTCCCTGAACACGTTAAAAGCTTGAACTGAGAGCGGTTGATGCCATCATACCATTGCTTGTCTCACACCTGCACCTGCACTGTTTTCCTTGTCATGAGTAAATGGTTGAAGTGTTATTACTGTGGTGATGTGATAGCAGGACTGGTCATTATGGCAGCAGTTGATCTCAGTGCGACCTTACCACCTCATCCTCCAACTCAGATTGACGCTTCATTGCCTGGTATGGTGGTTTCTTCCTCAGCATGGCGGGCCCAGGGTTTCCGCATCCCTCAGCACCCGGTGTCCGGCCGTCAGCCCCAGCACCTGTACCATCACCATCACCACCACCAGCACCACCATCACCACCACCGGCAACTGCTTCCTGCCTCCAGCACCACCTCATCCCCCCTGCCCACCTCCTCTAGGGTGCTGCCCCCACCCCTCCAGTACCGCATACCCCCAGCCAGCCCTTGTAGTGCCCACAACCCCGTAAGGCCTCCACAGGATCATTGGGGTACTATGTCCTCCAACAACTCTCAGTCTCATGCCCCTTCACCTCTTCACCACCATCGCCAGCACCATCAGCAACAACACTATCTGCAGCTCAACTGTTCCCCCGGTGCTGTCCGGCGACCAAAAGTATCGTCAGAGTGCAGTTCTCCGGCACAGATTGCCCACACTCCTACGGGCTCGGCACAGAGTGTTGCTCAGCAGCAATGGCAGCAGTGCAAACCCCGCTCTTGGGACAATTTACTTTCCACACGAGGATTTGGTGGATATGGTTTTGGATACGGATTTATTGACACGATTCCACCTCGTGGAGCTGGCAGGGGTGGTGACAAGATGCGTTCGTACAGTACTCACCGACTCAGGGAAGATGACAAAGAAAACATGGTGGGGGGCGGGGGAGGAGTGCGACCGGCACCACGCTCCTCAGAAAATCTTGTATCACCTCTGGATGGCTCCTGCTTCTCCTGTGATTGCTTAAACCTTGACCCAGCACCTCTTCACACCTGCCTCTTCTCCAAGCCTAAGAGCACAGAAAGCCTATTGGCACCACGTTCCCTCCATCCTGCTGCTTCAGACTCCAGCTTAGCGGGAGACCCACAGCACACTAGACGGCGGTCACGCGCTGCTTCGCTCGCTGATTGTCTTGGCGCCACCAGACACTCCCCGCCTGATCGGGATGAGATGACACACCTGTGACATTGCTTGTGAATTCATTACTTTTGCTTTACCAACCCAGTTCTAGAATGACATAGCCTTTGAGAGTAAAGACCATATAGATAGTTTATTAACATTGCAAGATAAAACAACACACCTCTTTGTAATGATGCACATTTTGCAGTTCTAAACAAACTTTTTTTCCTCCATTGAACTTTACAGTACTACACATTTCTATCATAGGAAAATTAGATAAATGGCACTTTTTTGTTGAATTGTTGCAGTACAGTATTGTATATCATATTCTTGCACAAGAGTCCAGTTTATTACCAACTTTCTTAACTCTAAAAATTTTAGGTGAATATTAGTTTTTTTTTTACAACGTAAATCAGAAATGCACAAATAACTTGAATATTCCCATGTTCTGCCTTGCACTGTTATAAGTAAAGTATATTCCTATTTTACATAGAGCTTTTTTTATAACCAAAGGAACTTTGGCTCATGAATCATATTAACCTCCAGACTTGACATATGATAAAGATATTATGTCCATCATTATAAATTTCTGCCTTTCAAGTATACTTAGATATACTACGCCACACAAAAATTTGTGCTTCATTGCTATAATGTGTGTGTGTGGTCACTGTGCAGTTGATGATAAGTATTAAGTAACGTGTAAAGTATATCTTGTCATGGTCTGGAATGCAGTTACTAGTTAACATTTACCAAGCTAATGAACTTCATTTCTTTAGATCTTAAAATTAAGACCTGATTTGCAGGAAACAACAACAACAAGAACTAGCAATACATCATATACAGTACAGTGCTCCCTGTCCTCATGTACCATTAGTTAGTGCAGTAGTTAACAGCTTTGCAAAATTTCATGATATTGAAATATATTGTTCTATGAATCACATTGATTTTTTTTTTAATTTTAAAGAGAATGTGAAGGTTTATACGTATATAATGTACAGTATATCTTATTGGCAATGTTTGGAAATACTTATTCTCACTATGTAAAGTTTGGGATTTGTTAAATTCAATCGGATATTTAGTTTCTAATGCTATATTAAATTTCTTAATAGGGAGAAACCTCACAGTCTGAGAACTTTATGTTCAGTATTTCAAGCTTTTGTATTCTTAGTATCATATTTAGCTTCAGATTGATGGTCAGCTGCATGTAGGTAAGACATTGGTAACTTATAGTCATCCATAATGTTTAAGTTTTATTAATATGACTTTGATGAAGAGACAATAAAGGTGACATTATATGGCTTCACTGTAGAGATATGTTGCTATGGTGGCAAGTAATCTTAGGTGAAACCATCAATGCATGCTGCAGTGCTTACCTGTGTACAGTTACTCCAAAAAGTATCTTTACAATTTTGTGTGAGACAATATGACACAATGGGCGAAGGATTTTGACAACCCTACTGAGACGACGGGAGTCGCGTTGTTCATTTTGAAACTCATTGACCCTCTCTGTGAAGATACTTTTTGGAGTGAGTGTCCTCCCCCTTGATGACTACTGAGTTACATGTAGGTGTACAATAACTGAGGTACAGCATAGGGCAAAACTGTACTGCACTGCTGTACATGTGAACCACATTGTGTGTGGTAACAAGTGATAAGAATTTACACAGGTTCATCACATATAGATGCAGTCATTGGTACTGTACAACTTCTTCTTGGTAAAAACAAGTGTTGAAATCACAAGTTGTCAAGGTTGATGCCCTTTATTACACCACTGTTTGTTCTCTGGAGTGTCAACCAGTTAGGGAAACAAGAGAGAAATATTATCATCTATTGTGGGTTTTTTCCAGAATAATTATTGCTGTACAGTTTTGTGGGATACAGTGTCATAGATTGTTATATATTGAGTCATAGTATATAAATACATTGCCATTAACATGTGCCAAAGAAGCTTCTCAGTAATGATGACATTACAGTATTCCAGGTTGATGGATGGAAGACGAATAATCACTAACCTCAGATCACCAATATTTCATCATTATCTCTTCAATTACACCCTATTCATTTTTTCAGAAAACATTTTTGGTCCTATTTTGACACAATTTGTTTAATATTTTTATTCTTTTATCAGCCATTGAAACAAATTTAATTGAAATTATACATTGTGCAAGATTTTCAGCATTGACTTTTTGTTTTACAGAAGAAGTATTTTGTATATTTTGATGATGAAAACTTGCCGATATTTTTTATCTTATCTTTAAGTAAGATGTCAGAAGTGTGTGATCCACATCCTGCACTGGTGAATCCTTGCTGATGCTGTGTTCGTATGTGTGTGTGTGTGGTGCATCTCGCCAACATTCACAAAGCAATTTGAAAAAGATTTCTTTCTTACACTTTAGTTTTTCTTTCACTTTTCACTGCTCATATCATTTGCAAAAGAGAATATGATACAGTACGTATATTGCTCCACTTCCCAGACAGGTATGAAAGTAAGGTACTGGAACCATCAAGGCCACACTTCACAAACTAGTTGAAATTTCTCTTAGATGGCAAATTTTTCAGATGATTTTTGATGAATCTTAGAAATGTACTGGGTATTTGTTTTATTTTTTTAATATAACAAAAGTGTTTTCCTTGAAGACCCCAAATGTGTCACTCTGCTGTGAGTGTGGGAAGTAGGACTAACGACCTCAGTACAGTAGATAGATTTTGTAAGTGGTTAGTGGTTCTTCATCTTCAACAGTATGTCTGCCTTACGTGTAAATAAAGTGTACACTTATCTTCTCTAACAATGCTCAAAACAAACAAACTGACATATCATCCACTGATCCACTGAGAAGAAGTAGGAAATTACGTCGCTATTTGTTTGTGAATACAAGATGCATCGTTTACAGTACTTCTGTGATCGTTGATTTATTCTGGTCAGGATAACAGATGAGTGCAATGAGTGTAGGGCCACCTTGTTCATAAGTACCGATATTAGTGATACTGTATATATGTATATGAATTACTAATTTATTTTTTATTCTATATTTATGAAATTAGAAGTACAGTCGGTTACATTTGCTGCATCAGATTTGTATAATTGATTACTGTGCTTTATTATATTGATTAAAATTAGTAAAGCAAATCGAAATATTTTCTATAGAATGGATTGAAGGTCATTTATGCTTTTGTGATAATATTAAGCTACTGTTAAGTGCATTGATATGGAGTTACTGTGGAGAGTCAGAAAATCTAAAAATTAAGGTTTATTCAGATAAGATTGGCCCCATAATATAATGTCGTGTTAATGATGGTGAATCAATTGTCTCCTCTGATGTGGTGTACAGTACTTGAAGATTGGCGGTGTTTTGTGTACATATCTATTGTTATCGAGAAACCAGTCAAATAAGAGACATTAATTAAAAGCGGTTTTGGTCGTGTGAGTTGCACAATATAAAATAACTGCCAGTGTAACTTCTTGAAGGAGGCAAGAGCTGAGGACTAACTTTAAAGAGGAAACTTGTGATGTGATTGGCAGGGTACAAGTCAGCTGGTTCTGATATTAATTGGTTATAGTAGTAGTAGTGAAAGTGCTGCCTCCAATTGATAAATATTTTGATACTAAAGGCAATGTATCCTTTGATAACAGTATACAGGTGACTTCAATGTATCATTGTAGTCTTTCAAATACTTATTTTAGAGTAAATGACAGAACTGCTAATATAATTAAGATAAGGTATATTGTGATCATGTAGATGCTGTATAAGATGATGCTACCTTACTCTTGTGTTATTGTGATGAGAACTAGACTTGTGCTAAGTGACACATTTGTACCTCTCCGTGAGGCTCTAGTCATCCTATTCACAGTTTGTGTATAACTGTCTTGTTTCTTAATGTGAATTATTTTAGTAGCATTTTTCAATATGTAAAGAAAATTATCACAATGTGCAATACAAGAAATGTTTAAGTAATTTGCCTTTTGTAGTTGATTGGAATTATTAAAGACCTATGTAGAGGTGTCAGTGTTTTAGTTTCATCACCTACCTAACTTTATCTTGTTACAATCTGTTGTATTTTCTTGCAGACTCTTATTGGTATGATGTGAAAGTGGGGCCATATTGGAAAGGGGTGGAGAGAGGCTTACTGGATACAGGCAGAGGACAT
Source organism: Homarus americanus (assembly GCF_018991925.1). NCBI lineage: Eukaryota > Metazoa > Arthropoda > Malacostraca > Decapoda > Nephropidae > Homarus > Homarus americanus. The sequence continues at coordinate 2,037,435 of NW_024720811.1, read as the reverse complement.
ATTAATTACAGGTAGATGCCATATTAATTACAGGTAGAGACCATACTAATTATTGGTAGAAGCCATACTAATTATAGGTAGAAGCCATATTAATTATAGGTAGAGGTCATATTAATTACAGGTAGAAGCCATACTAATTATAGGTAGAGGTCATACTAATTACAGGTAGAAGCCATAGTAATTATAGGTAGAAGCCATACTAATTATAGGTAGAAGTCATACTAATTACAGGTAGAGGTCATACTAATTACAGGTAGAGGCCATACTCAAGACAGTGATTACTTAAAAAAAATTAACGGAACATTTAAACCACCGTAAAAGCAACAATCCTTCAAACTGCCTCAGCTACACCGCCCATGCCTCAGTTACATCACCCATGCCTCAGTTACACCACCCATGCCTCAGTTACACCACCCATGCCTCAGTTACACCACCCATGCCTCAGTTACACCAACCATGCCTCAGTTACACCAACTATGCCTCAGTTACACCACCCATGCCTCAGTTACATCACCCATGCCTCAGTTCCCATGCCTCAGTTACACCACCCATGCCTCAGTTACACCACCCATGCCTCAGTTACACCACCCAGTTACACCACCCATGCCTCAGTTACACCAACCATGCCTCAGTTACACAACTATGCCTCAGTTACACCACCCATGCCTCAGTTACATCACCCATGCCTCAGTTACATCACCCATGCCTCAGTTACACCACCCATGCCTCAGTTACACCATGCCTCAGTTACACCACCCATGCCTCAGTTACACCAACCATGCCTGTTACACCATTCATGCCTCAGTTACCACCCATGCCTCAGTTACACCACCCCCATGCCTCAGTTACACCACCCATGCCTCAGTTACACCACCCATGCCTCAGTTACACCAACCATGCCTCAGTTACACCACCCATGCCTCAGTTACACCACCCATGCCTCAGTTACACCAACCATGCCTCAGTTACACCACCCATGCCTCAGTTACACCAACCATGCCTCTGTTACACCATTCATGCCTCAGTTACACCACTCATGCCTCAGTTACACAACTCATGCCTCAGTTACACTACCCATGCCTTAGTTACACCACCCATGCTTCAGTCACACAACCCATGCCCCAGTCACACAATTCATGTCCCATTCTCACCACCCTTGCCCCATTCTCACCACCCTTACCCCATTCTCACCACCCATGCCCCATTCTCACCACCCATGCCCCATTCTCACCATCCATGCCCCATTCTCACCACCCATGCCCCATTCTCACCACCCATGCCCCATTCTCACCACCCATGCCTCAGTCACACCACCCATGCCGCATACACCACCCGTGGCCTGCTTGAGTCGGTACAGCCTAACTATATGACCTCTTCGTTTTCCACCCTAAGATATTAAAGAAATATGTTGAACCTCAAAACTTTATTAATTAAATATACATCGATCAACTTCACCTTGCTTGCTAAAACATAAACAAACACATATTTATAAAATAATTTTTAACTGATTAAATTTTAACTTTTAATATAATTTCCCATTGAAATAACACATTTTACCTTATTTTCTGGTGAATTCTCTAATAAAACAGCATTAATGGAAAGAATATGCTGTTTTACCAGAGCTCAGAAGGGCCAGTAAGTTAGGGCCTCCGGGTGATGTCACACAATGGAGGATGTTTTGCTTTGAATCCCGCTGCAGAGGGGACTAACAGCCTCTTCTGAGTTTAATACCAGTGAATACTAAATTCCTCGTTTAGTGATGATCAGCAAGAGGTGTGTGGATATTCTCGGAAGTTCAGAGGACCGTGGAGAGCTGGATTTGTGTGACAGAAAAGAAAAAAAAGGAACAAAGGTGAGGTGTACATTAGTATAAAAACTAAACGGCTGTTCCTGCCCGTGTGCACTGTGGCTGGGCTAGAAGTGGAGGCATGGGCGAAGATTAAACGTATTTCCCACAAGTTTTGGGCTGTAGACGATTTCATCCAGCAAATTGCCTGTCTGGATAAGTTTGTGAGTTAAAATGATGTGAAACTCAGCCGTAACACAGAGGCCAGGTTGGACTCTTAATTTTCCACACCACCACACGGGGACGAGCATGTAAGTGTCAGTAGGAAACTGCAGCTGACCTATTGGCCCATACCTATATGTGTATAATATTAGAACTATATATATATATATTCACGCGCACCTACAAGTACAGTGATTTATTTGCATATACAGTATATAATATAGTATTAGTGATTATTCCTTAAGCACCTTTTAGGCAAGTAAACAGGCATTTGTAATGTTTTTCATGCTGAATTCAATGGTGATATTAAATGTTTGGGGAAAATCATAATTATTGAGTAACTGGTATTATTTTCAAGTGAACTCTCGAAATATATTTGCAAATGAATAGTTGCTATAGTTAGATCTCACTCATGTCTATCACTTTTCCTTATGTAATTTCCATTTAAAATTACATGTAAGCGAGATATTGCATTTTTTTTATTTGCTGTAGATACTCCGAAAAATCTGCGTGTCGACTGTTTACAACTGACCTCGGTCTCCGTCTCACGTCCACCCAAAACGTAAAATTACACCATCATGCTTCAACAAACCTGCTTTCATTTGTACAGATAACAAAATATGTACTTTCTGTTTAACATGGCGGGGGTCCGGTGGACGGATACCCACGGCTAGGTAGTTCGGTAGGTTTCTTGGTAACTGTGCTGATTACAACAACCAAAGAATTCCGGAAATTCACTTCACTCAATCGATACAACTATTTTTTCTATTATCAATTTCTTATATACACTTCCGTCGTAAATGTATAATAATGAAGTTATTGAATTTTAAAAAGAATAAAACCTGTTGCCTCTGCGCTTTTGTTCAAATTGTGTGTTCGTGCGACCGCCGCTTCCCGCGCATGTGCGTGGGGGCGGCAGCCAATCAAATCCAATAAAATATCTCAACTTTTGACTCAACCAATTAGCGTTCAGTATTCAGCGTGGGTGGTAAGACGCGGGACATTTTTAATCAGTTGTAACGTGTAGCCATAATGTGATGGGTGAGATTTTGATTACTGGAAGTTTATTGTAGTATCCGATTCTGACCCGGAGTAAGGTAAGGAATACTCTTTAACAGCTATTTATATTCTGAAGGTTGAGCAGGCGACTCTAGGGTTATTACATAGCGTTGTTAGGTAAGGTTTAGTTTGGTTATATGGTATAAATTAGCAAGTACAGAGTATCAGGAATTCAGAACACGCAATCGATAGAACTATTATGAAGGGGGGAGGTAAATCACAAACCAGTGATTTCAGACAAAAACGAAGGCCAGATTTGAACTAATCGCATCAAAACCCACCAGAAAACCATTTTTTTTCAAATTTCATGTTTGCTGTAATATGCACATTTACCGGTGTCTGATTGGTTAGGTCATATCCTATTAGGTTCATTATCATTCATTTGCGACAGACGTTACCCAGAATGATGAGATACTCCGCCTGTATATCTATTGCATGTGTTAAAAACTTTAAAATCGCTGAGAGTCCACTTGTAAAAATTTTGCTGGTGATTCCGGAATAATTACTGAAGTAGTTAGTTGTTTAAAAAAATAATAGTAGCATTCATGTGATAATGATACAATGTTTTACTTAGTACAATTTATATTTGTGTTTATTGCTGCATTTGTGTCCACATTTTCCCTTTTACATTAGCACACCATAGTACTACGGTAAAATATCTACAAAATGAGACCTTGTTCATTAAAATACAAGAATATTTAGTGATATGTGTTTTCCAAACCGAACAACTTAATTGCTTGATTTCTCATTAAAAAAAAGAGTGTAGACTTGTCACTTATGCAATGCCTCGTTCAGTTCAAAGAAACAATGGCGTATGTTTATTGTTTGGTGTACACATTGTTTTAGACTGCATGGTCATGTGTTAACACTGAGATTCTTAACAGTGCACTTATCAAGCTTAACCAATTTAGCTCTTAAACTACGTGATTAAGATAAATAGGAATATACTGTATACAGTATTCATTTTAATAAAAAAATACATTACAGCTGAAAATAGTAACTTTTAAAATTTAAGCAGATTTTTGGCCGGGTTTAAACAGTCAAATATACTGTACGTCTTGCTTGACCGAGGGAGGGAGTATTACTCACCTTAGTGTGTCTTACAACTTAAGCACATAATATTTCCATTTAAAAGTACAGGTGACACCCACACGGTATTATTAGTATGGCTGTATAGGTATATCTTATTTCAATAAGTAGTAAATAAAATCGTGTGCTCATCTAAAAAAACATATCAGGGATATTTTCTTACATTTTCTGATAAATTTGTAGAATAGTTCCCTCGTGTCTGTCTGGTTAGCGAAAGTCAATCACACGCTGTAGGTCCGTTGTCCAATACTGTATAATAGCAATTGTGTTTGATAATTATTTCGCTTCTGCAGCCACGGCCAAGGACTTTAAACACAACTGGTATATTGGATGTATTTACATGCACGTTATTAACATTACTTTGAAAAGTACGTTAGCTGAAGTATTAGTTAGGTGACGTGACAACACAGTACTGAGGCAGCTGGGTGGGTGTGAGTGTGCGGGCAGTTCACTCCTTCACGGTGAAAATACCAATTGTTCTGTCAACTATAGTAAACTGTCAAAATGTGGGTAAACTCGGCAAAATTGACATTAATAATACCGAAAGTTAGATTAAAACAATTATTTATATGTAAAGAAAATTCATACGCTGTTGCTAGATTGTAGTGGACCTCTGTAGCATTGTATATTTTAAACTGCGGAGGAACTAAAGGCGCCCACAGTGTGTGTGACACACTCAAATTGTATGGTCAAACACCATGTTTGACAAACATAATTGAAGGTGTGTGGGCGCCTTAAGGCTGAACTTGTACTGTACCATCGTAACACATATTAGTCTTACTGTTCACTTTGAATTTCCTAGAATGGTAGCTGGGGTGGTTATGTGTACAATACTGAGGAAATATATAAAATTCAATGTAATGCGTTCAAGAGTGTTAGGGGTCGACAGGCACATGATACCGTTTTTGAGCTGTGTGTGTGTGTGTGTGTACAGGAGACCTTAATAGTGTATCGATGAGTGTGTACAGATCTTAATAGTGTGTTTATGTGTGTGTGTACAGGAGACGTTAATAGTGTATCGATGAGTGTGTACAGATCTCAATAGTGTGTTTATGTGTGTGTGTACAGGAGACGTTAATAGTTATTTTGTGGGACTAAAAATCACTAATGTCGCGTCGACTATGAACTTTTTAACTTATTAACGGCCAGTCCTCTGCTTACGCACACGATGTCTATATTTACTCTGGGAAATCTAATAGAGCTGCTGAGTTAAGGGCAGGTTATCATAAGACACATTTATGGTACGTTCTACAAGGCTTTAGCTCCTGTTATAGTTGTTCCTTGTTATACTTACATTGTTATATATTTTGTTCTACTTATAGTAAATATTGGAGATGGAAGTCACTTTCAACATCTACTGTGGCCATTTCCAGTATTTAGTGTAAGTACTTTATGACAATGTAGGTATAACGGAATATTTTTAATTAACGCAGGGACTTTTAGATCACTCTACAACACTTTGGTAGTATACAGTATTCTCATAATTGTTCCCCATATCATGTTCTACACTTTTAAACTTTAATAACTTTGTATACACATGATAAGAATCTGTAAATGACGTATAAAAGGCGCGGGTTTAATAAAGTTTGGCCCATTATTGCATTCATTTCTAGCTTTCAACATAACTAGATGAAAAGACAACGATATTAGAGTTTAAAAGCTCACACGGTCTTTATAAACACCCTGGTCGTCAGTATACCTCTCGCTGAAGAACGCCAAGTGAACGTAGGCTATCATAGTCTAAGTCTAAACCAGTAATAATATTTGGCACTGAACAAACAGGAACGCTATTTATTTTTACTAAACTACTGCTGATATATAGTGGTCTAACTGGTATATATCTAATGATTTGTTATATATCGGGTTATATAGTGACTACACATAGAAGTTTTCACCAAAATTATTTCAGCAATACTAGGCTATCGAAGATCGTTACAGTTATTTCTACATTTATGTCCTTACTAATGGCTCATTGATTCGAAGGTTCATTGGCTTTATAACTCATCTAACTTAATATAAAATTCTGATTTATAGACTTGAACCCTTTAAACCACCGAATCATTGGAACATCACATCGAGTCATACGCTCATGTCCACTTAACTAGAAACATGACAACGCATTTTGCTCAGATAACAGTCCAATATTACGTTGATATTACAGAAAATACATAAACGTGCTAATATTTTAGAGTTAGTTTTTACTATAACGACATTGAACTTACGGCGGAGGGTGTCTAGATAGTTAGTACACTCGTCAACGAAAGTCGAGTCGCCTCACCTGCCTCTTCATGAACCCAGCTATTCAGAAACCTGTGAAGTATCTGAATCCCTCCACATTAGACTTGTATCAGATGAGTTGGGGGTCGGATCTGTTCATTGCAGCTGAAATCGGTCATATTCGTAGTAATTTCCTAACATTGACTATCTTATAATACGCTGGTATGAGAATATGGTGACAGCTGAGGCCATACAGTATACTATATGCTACTCACCCACCACGAGGAACATTTATACCAACCAAATTTACCTTAAGTCTCACACTACCTGATAAAACCAACCTTACCTATCCTAATCCGTAAAACACTAAATCTAAAATAAATTAATTTAAGCTAACCTAATCATCATCATCTTTTAAATACAGTTACGTACCATCAAATTTTGTCAACACATTCAAGCAAAATATTCATATTATACACTGTACACATGTCTTATTAAACTGTTGTTCTTAGTAAATTAGCTCATCCGTAAGCTATTTTCAATAGGTAAACGAACAAACGTGTCAACTTTTTTTATTCACATTTACTGACAACGTTAACACTTAGGTAACTCGACGATCAGTCTAATCATGCATACCGTACTCGTATGTAAAGACTAAGTATATAAATTAGTTATATGCATTGCATAATAAGCTGTATATGATACTTGGCAATTTATATAACGCTATTGGTAACGAGGCTTCTATATTTTACAGTACCATCACTTAAATCATTATTATTTAACATTTAAAAATATATATATTTTTTTTTACTCTAAACTTCGTATTCAGTCATCAGTTATGTATCCATGTCACTACTGTTAGTTCAGGAGGGATTAAACTGGTGTGGATTATATTTCATCTTTTAGCAGATTATACACGACAGCAACACAGAACAATAATTATATGGAGCTCTGTACACTGTTTATTTAAAAGGTGTTGGAACCTTTTGGTATTCATTATTGAACACTATTACAGAAGTATTACTTCTGTACGGCACTTTAGTTTTGCAGTATTACATAATTTATCGCTAGGGGATATTAATAAGTTGTAACAAGAAATAAGTTGTTCATTATTAGGCTGTTTCTGTACTCACCAGTTTTTGGGTTCAGTTTATGGTTTGAGACTGCCCCTTATACAAGTATATCGTTATATATTGTATTGTGACATGTCAACCTCGAGGTTAAACGCAAAAAATAGTGAATACTTAAACGACGACAACTCATATTACTAGTTCCTTTCAGTATGTGTAAAGGCATTAATATAAGGCAATCAAATGGACATGTACTCGTATATACGTACATATTCACACCGATAAGGCTGTTTAGTTGAAATGTCAGGGTGAAAATAAACTCAGATAATCACATTGTAAATATCCTTCAATTAGTCCAGTAAAATTATCAAGGCAGCGACACATGCACGTTTACCAAGGCATTTTAATTATTTTATGTCTGGTACTATATAAAAGTGGTAAAAAATTTGGCTTTTTGGTTGTTGTGTAGGTAGCACTGTTAGATATGCAATAACAGTCGAGTATGGGGTTTATTAATCAGCCTTGTGTTTTAGCGTCTGTTTGAGTATATTAGTGAATTACGAGGGTGTGCAGTCCTTAAGCAACTTGTTCGAATCATTCTTTGGTTTTAAACGTGAGAATGGCGGCAAAGATACACTCAAAAACTATAAATTCTAGTGCCTAATATAGAGTACAGAACTATACTATACAGATGAGCATCAACTGAACCTATGACAAGAGTTCATGGCTGAGGAGTAGACTCGATATAATCTACACAGGTCACGTTTGATGCCCTGCCACAAATTATTTTAGTAGACTTGTGTTTTCATCTGTACGTTCAATTATAATGTATTCACCCGTTGTAATAATACTACAATACTTCTTTCACTTCTGTGGATATTAAATTGTGTTGATATCTAATAGTTAACTTGAAACAAAAAGTCTTCTAGTGACGCTTCATTCAGTACAGCATAATATATGATTCTGTAATAGCAAATATTACATTATTTTGTAATGTGATTGGTAACTGCATCGCATTATAACTTGTAACTTAAACCCTCGTCCTCAAAGGGTTATGACTTAAACCGTCATCCATAAAGGGGTTATAATATATAAATTCAACCATCATTCTGTCAAGTCACCAAATGCTACACAGGCTAAACAACATCCTAGTATGATAATGCCCAAAGATGCAGCAGAAACAGCAAAAAGTACTGTGCTCTTTTACACAATGACGCTAACACAACCCAATCCAACCTAACCTATCATACTGTAAGCAGCTACACTAACATCATATCATTATGTTACAGTTTTACACAGACGACCAAAAACACGAGGCTGTATTCTATCTTAGTTTCTTTTCGTTAAAAAGTTAGAGGAAGTGTAGTATACAGTACATATTTCCTATTTTTTTATGGTTGTTGTTTATTGAAGAAACTGACCATGTGCTTAAATACATCAGCTGTTGAGGCATACTAATACATTATATCAACAACAACAACAAGATGCACTACTTTGTTATATACTGTAAAAATATATACAAATAATTAGTAGTTATATATTATATGTACAACTTCGGTTTGCCACATTTGCATACTGTGGTAAGTAAATAACAAAACTAAAAAAAAAACATAAAAGCTGGAATGAATTTAAGTATAAGGCAAAGAAGCATTTAATTTAATCTCTTACAAACATAATAACTTGGAAGTCTGCAAGTCTAGTTATGAGAAATATAAAGTAGGATGTTAGATTTTCTATGTGATGAATGTTACAGGTTGTTGATTCAAGTATTATCTTCAAGTGTAAGCTTATAATATGTTGACTCTTTGAACAGGTGTTTCTGATGTTTCTTTGGGAAATCTTTAATACCTGAAGGCGTTAGATAGGTATACAGATATGAAACACTTGTTATCCATTGTTTAGATCAGTGATTTAGTGAGATAGACTGAAAGAGAAAGATAGGTAAATAGATAGTGAGAGATAATATACCAATAACAAATTAAATGAGGCATTAACAAAAAGAAAATAACATCAGGGAAAAGAAACAATTAATGACAAAATAAACATTAATATACTATGAATACTTTGGTATCATGCTTGTATAGAGCAGTACAGTATTTAGTTACAACATTCCTCTTACAAAATAACAACACTTAGACATTATATATAACAAAATGATGCCATAAGAAAGTAAATGTACAGTATATATAAAGCATTGTGTTAACTGAATACATTTATACAGTATATCCTTAACTATACTGGCACATATAAAAGTATAGTACTGTATCATGCTTTAGGGGAAATATGCATGATAATAAGCCTTTTCAAAATGTCAAAGGGACTGAGTTTAACTGGAGTTTTGAGAAATACGGAGGTGATTAAAAAGTTTGGTGAATGGTACCACTACCAAGGAATGAATGAATGAATAGTGGTTACTCAAGTCAGCACTCTCATCCGGGCAGACCAACGTCACCCCATTCATGAAATTGCGGAAGAGACCGGTCTTTCGTTTGGTTTCATTTAGGCCATACTGACAGGTGATTTGAACATGAGACACGTCAGCACGAAGTTTGTTCCACGTATCCTCACAGATGAACAAAAGGAAAGTCACGTCTTCATTTCCTCCAACTTATTTGATCAGTGTGTTTCAGATCCAACATTCTTATCCCAGGTGATAATGGGCGATGAGTCTTGGATTTACTGTTGTGACCCAGAAACCAAAGCCCAGAGCTTCCAGTGGAAGACACCGTCATCACCGAGACTAAAAAAAGCACTTCAGTTGAGATTGCAAGTGAAGGTCATGCTGATTACTGTTTTTGACGTGGCAAGAATGGCGAATACAGAATTTCTCCCCAGGGATGCTATCGTTAATGCAGCTTTCTATCTAGATGCTTTGAAATGTTTGCATGAGGCAGTCAGACAGAAAAGACGTGAGAAGTGGAATAGCTGGTGGCTCCTCCATCACGACAATATGCCCAGTAACACAGCACTCTCTATCCAGCAATTTTTGGCAGGGAAAAACATTCCTCTCATCCCACATCCACCTTATTCTCCTGACTTGGCACCTTATGACTTCTGGCTGTTCCCCAAACTGAAATGCACGACATTATAAGGGACATCCAATTCAAGACGACAATCCTTCTGAAGGAGGACTTCGAGCAATGTTCCTGGCAGTGGCAGGAGAGAGGGAACAAGTGTGTATGTGCGGGAGGGGAGTACTTTGAATGGGGTGAATGAAGTACAGGTACTGTACATGTTTAATGCTCAATAAAACGGTAGCTATTATTCTAACATTCACCAAACTTTTTGATCACCTCATATTAAACACATGATATAACCTTCAAAAAGTTAAAATATTGACCAAAAGAAAAAACTAAAATTTAAATATACTAAGTGCTACTATATTAAGCAGTTATATTATGGTTGTTGCTATACACATAATAATACAGTATTAACTATACATAAGGAATACTATATTAAATAATAATATTCACATCAGCTTAAGCTTTTAAACATTATATAACATTCCTCATATAACTTACAATATCACTGGCTATAGTACTGACCAAATTTACAGTGTCACCTGTAATGTATATACTGTACTGTATATATTCTATATCTTTATTATTCCTCAAAAACAGTTTATTTTCCTTATTTACTAGACTATACTTGTTCTCTATAGTATATAATGTCACTGTTTAATTATATACTTTGGACAATAAGGGTTGTAGTAAATGACTTTCTTATCTGTAAAAAAAAAATAATCTTACAGAGTTTTATAGCTGCTGATAATTTTATCATTGGGGTGTTGTTTATGAATAGTTTGACATTTCTGTGTTTCAAAGATGACATGACACTGATATTGGAGCCCATGACATGATATTGGAGCCCATGACATGATATTGGAGCCCATGACATGATATTGGAGCCCATGACATGATATTTGGGGCTATGTGGTCTCTATGGTAACCCAAATTACATGTCATGTCAACTACAAACCTCAAAGGTGACTCATAAATCACTTGAGTTTGGAAGGTGTTTCAGTCCCTCCGTAGTCCAGGTGTGTTATTATTTACAGGGGGTCACCTTAAAGGATTCACAGCTGATTACGATGTACTGACGATTTTAGTCCCACAGACGTACTTATATGAGACACACACACACACACACACACACACACACTCACACACAGTTTCTAAAACAGTATTGTGCCGACTTTGAACCTCTGAAATGACCTCTTGAATGCATTCATATGTTTTTTGTGTTCAAATTAAACTGCTGAGTTCTTGTAATAATATATTTGGTGCAATGTGAGAATCGGGTTTGTTGTTGGACTATTGAATCAATCACGACCATGGCAACCAGTTTCTGTACCAAATGGCAACTAATTTAGGAGTGGTATTTTATACAGTGTATGGCCTACAATGTGTGGCACTGAGGTAATACTTGGTGAGGTGAGGATCAGACGAGTGCCTGATTGTGATGTTGTCTTTGGTAGCTGTCATCACCCTCGAGGCTGACATTAACTTCCCCTGATTTACTGCTACTACAGCTGCTGCTTCTGCTTCTACTCCTGCTTTTGTTGTTTTTGGAGGAGGAGACCTTGGAGGTGGGTGTGTTAGAGGCTGATGGCTGGTTGGTTAACTTGGAGTTGGAGGTGTGAAGCTCAGTGAGAAGTGGCACCTCACACATACAGCCGGACGAGGACCTACAGTGACCCCGGGCTGAGTCTCCTGTCTGCTGGCGTTCACGTCTCCTTAAACTGTCACTGTGGCTACTGCTGCTGCTACTACTGCTGCTGGTGCCGTCTACACTGCTACTGCCACCCCTGCTGACGTTGCTGCTGCTGTCGTGGCTTGTGTTGCTGTGCTGGCTGGTGTTGTCGTGGTCATCACTGTGAGGCGCTGTGTGGTGGTTGTCGCCGGCTGTGTGTTTGTGCAGGGAGGTCTGGCTGATGAGTGACATGCACGAGTTGGTCTTGGTGGGGAACATTGTGTGAGGGAGGTTGAGGCCGGCCAGGGGGGAGGCTGGGGCACGACCCAGGAGTGGTGTGCCTTGTTCCACACCAGCCGGAGGTACCTTGGCGATCTGTGGCGAGGGCTGCACGTCGTTCCTCTCCTCGTCTGTAGGTGGTGGAGTGTTTTCTTCCTTGTCTAAATGCAAGAGGAACAGCGCCACGATGTTGACGACGAAGCCAAGGAGTGTGAGGATGATGTTCTTGACGCCTATCTCTCTCAGCTCAGTGTAGAGGATGGAGGAGGCGACGATGACAAGTGAAGTGAAGAGCACGTAGTTGATAGACATGAAGACAGAGCTGTTGAAGAGGTCAAGTGCCCGCTGCATGTAGATGGTCTCTATGAGGAGGCAGACTATGAGTGCCACCAGACACACCCAGGTGGCCCAGTTAGTGAACTCGTTGATGCCACCGATGGTCTGCTTGAGGGCCAGACCCACACCCTTACAGAACATGACCGAGAGTGAACCAAAGCAGGAACAGATAGTGATGTAGAACATGACGTAGCGGTGACCGTAGCGAGGGACTAAAGCCATGAAGAGACCCGAGACGAACACCACCAGCCCGGCGTACACCAAGAACCCCGGGTGAAGGAGCTGTGACTGTAACTCATCCATGCTAGCAATTTCTCGATCTTTAGGACCACAGAGCGTCACTACTACACACCCCACCAGCACCAACACACACCCTAGTTTACCCAGCATACCCAGTCTCTCCTTGAGGAAGTAAGGGGAGAGAGTTGCTGTCCACACTATAGAGAAGACTCCTAGGGGCGTCACCAGGATGGCCGGGGCGAAGATGTAAGCCACGAAGTTAGTGAGTTCCCCGAGACCCATGAGAGAGATGCCCAGCCACCACTTGGGGAGACGTAGGTAGCCATACCCTCCGTCCACCGCCCGTGTGCCGCCCCGAGTCTGCAGATATCACCTTTCATTAATATATTTACATCAACGAGTGCTAATAATCACCACTTTCTACACCACAGTGATGTATAATAGTGTAGATAGCAGTACAGTACACGTAGACATATATTAAGACATAATATATATGACGTTATTGAAGCTGTAACCTGAATTATTACAGTAAACATCTCGCCTTAACAAGATTAACCCACCTGGGTGATCAACAAACATTCTTAAACACTGGAGAGATCAAGAGGTTATTAAGTGACGTTGATAAGATATTGTATTAGAGGTGTGAAGAAGGTGGTTCCCATAGGTTTGACTTTCACTCACTAAAACAAGGATATATAAGAAGTGAGTGCTGATGCTCCCCGAACACCTTCCCATCACACACAGACACATTGTAAAGGTCATTATCTTCTGGAACTCAATATTAAGGCAAGATATTACACCTAAGGCAGATGCAGTGGATAGGGAGGGAGGGATAGTGGGAAGATTTTTTTTTTTTTTTACGGGGATTAGCCCACCGGGGCACAGGTCACTGACCCACATCGGGCCCTGAGGGGCGAAAATGTGCCGTTGTAAACGCTTCTGCGCTTCACCTTACACAAGGATGTAGGGAGGTGCCCAATAGAAAAAAAAATAATAATAATAATAATAATTCATAGTAAATTGAATGTTTAATAAAAATCTAAAAATTAAGTAATAATATTTCACAGTAAATACAATTTATAATAAAAAGTAAATAATAATAACAATAATAATATTGTAATAACAATAATAAAGAACTTAAAAAAGTACAAAACAAAAATCTATAGTGAGAAACAATATATGTAAAAAATTTGTGTTGTCAAAGTAAGAGAAACAATTGAGACCCTGCAATTGTGTGTAAGTGAGGCAGAAAGTCAGATCAGCAACCTGGGACTTGGTCACATATGGCAGCAGGGTCTACCATTAGACAACACATTATGCTTCCAATATCTTCCCAGGCGATAGTACCTCCCTGTTTGGTAGCTGCCTACTACCTTAAGGGGTGGGCAGTGAGTAAGTAGGGAGGGATTGACAGTGGGTAGGTAGGGATAGACAGTGGTAGGAAGAGGCGGGTAGGTAGGTAGGTAGGGATAGACAGTGGTAGGAAGAGGCGGGTAGATGAGTAGGTAGGGGCAGAGGGTAGGTAGGTAGTAGGTATAGGTTAGGTAGTTAAGCCATCAGACACTGTAGAACACACACACACACACAGTACCTCTATATCCCTGAGCGCCAGTTTCTTGAGGATGACCGAGATGCCGATGAAGAGACACGAGGAGAAGGCGAGGACGAGACCGATGAAGGTGTCGAGAGGTACCCAGTTTGGACCATCATATTCCTCCTCCCTCGTCATGTTCACCCCCATCAACTCGCTGCTCATGTTCTCCGACGTCTCATACATTTTCTGAAACGTTTGGGAGGTTTATTAGTTGTGTTGTCACTTTCATGGTTAGAGAAGGTGTTGTACTGTCACTTTCCTGTCTTAGAGAACGTGTTGTGCTGTCACTTTCCCGACTTCGAGAACGTGTTGTGCTGTCACTTTCCCGATTTCGAGAACGTGTTGTGCTGTCACTTTCCCGATTTCGAGAACGTGTTGTGCTGTCACTTTCCCGATTTCGAGAACGTGTTGTGCTGTCACTTTCCTGTCTTAGAGAACGTGTTTGATTGAAACATTTTATTTAGCCAGAAAAACACAGATACAGAGTGGATAATAATAACAATATTAACATGGCTGAGGCAGTTGAGAACCTGAGCTCTCTTTGAGGCACCTGATATATACTGTGCTGTCACTTTCCCGACTTAGAGAACGTGTTGTGCTGTCACTTTCCTGTCTTAGAGAACGTGTTGTACTGTCACTTTCATCATGGCTCCACGGAATGGGTGGAATCGTTTTCATTTTACAGATTTGAGATTCCTGGGTTTTATTTAGAAAGTACAAGTACAGATTTTGGCGTAGAGAGCATGTAGAAAGTTTACGTATTTTGGGATAGATCACAGGTAGAAAAGTACAGATTTAGGCACAGTGTACAGGGAAAGTACTCTCCATGTGTTGACGTAAACATAAGTTGAACCGCCCGATGAATTATTGTGGGATTGTAGGACTCGATTGTTCTTTATTCGATCAAAACCTGCCGAGTACAAATTACACACGTTATATAATTAAATCACTTGTACGTTTCTTCACTATTAACAACTACATATATATTTGAGTAGAGTGGGGTGTTAAACCATATAAAACTTTCGTGTTTTGGGTCGAATGTAGGACTTATTAGCTCCCTGACTTGTTAGCTTACTGGACGGCTAGAAACTATCTTCTGAACCCCACAGGGAGCGAGTTAGTCAGCAAAGTTCGTTGTCAACACTTCCTTTGTCTCTCTCTCCTGTCTCCCCCCCCCCCTCTCTCTCTCTCTCCTAGTTTATCCTATTATTGGCGGTAACAAAAAGTACAACCTAGGAACTATTTATCAACACTTGTACACCAAAGAACTAAACATAACAAGAGCTATTCTCCTCAAGCGCTGGGAGAAGACGCACCATGCCAATCAGCTGTGTTTGTAAACATTGGCTCAAGTCATCTGGTTTATGTCAACAAACTTTTCCAGGCGGTCCACACCAAGTAGAAAATGGGGGTATTGTTTAGACGTATACTTAAGGCTTGAGTGTTTTGATATTACAGTCACTATTACAGTAACCCTATTTCTTGGTATCTGAGGAAAAAAGACAAAAATTATATTGGAATTTTGGTTCGTGATTAATAGGAACCAATTTCACTACATACTGCTGATATTTTTACCAATTACACGCATCCTCCTGACAAAACTGCCCATTACATTGTATACCACTCATAAAATAGGCATTTCTTACCAATTACATCACTAAGCGTTTACTTAACTATACCAATTACACCATCTAATATGGAATTAACTACCAATTACGCCCTCTACCACCATTCATATTACAGAGCACATCATCCAATTATACCCGCACTTCGGTCGTGACGACGTAGTTTTAATAATTCAGCTAGCCAGTGAGAGCAGTCTGTCTGTCCATCTATCTGTCTATCTGTCTACCGCAATCAATTGACATTATTGATGTCTGGTGTGAGTGTGTGAGGGAAGGAGGGAGGGAGGGGGAAAGAAAGAAGGGACAAGGGGGTGGAGGAGGAGAGAGGGTGGATAGGAAAGGATTAAAATGTGTGGGGGGGTGTTTGTGTTGTGGGGTTAGCCTACTGTAATGTAAGCTCGTGTGGCCGGAAGGAGAAAGGAAGAAGGGATGGAGAGAGATGAGGGGGTAGGGGAGAAGGGAGGTGAGGGGGTAAGAGGGAGAGGTGAGAGGAAGACAAGGAAGGGAAAGGGTGTGAAGTGCTGTAGTAGACTTGTGTGAGGGAAGGAAGAGAGAGAGAGAGAATAATTTAGGCCATAGGTAATCAATGCTCTAGTTTAATCACAGGTGAGTATGAGGGTCTCTGGGGTCTAATTACCTGGGTGGGGCAGGTGTGTGTGTGTGATGACGTGTGTGCAGAGAGAGGTATGGAGGGGGGGGGGGGATATCGAGTCAATTTTAAGATGAATAAAAAGAATACCGCGAATTTTCTGTGAGTTTTATACATGATGGTTAGTTTGGCAAAATTTATCTATCTATCTATCTGTCTGTCTGTCTGTCTGTCTGTCTGTCTATCTATCTATCTATCTATCACGGACCTTAACACAGGAGGCGGAAGTAGGCTCGGAGGGCGGGGTTAACGGATGTAAACAAACGGTGACGTCATATCCGGAGGCCGCTGTCCATTCCGTGATTTCCCGCGAACTTTTATAATTTATTTACTGATAATATTTCCAGATAACGATAACAAATTATAAAAATAAATCTTGAGTATTGAAACAAGTAATAAATAAATAAATAAATAAATAAATAAATAAGTGGCGCTAAGAGGATTTCAAGTTAAGTACAGTACGTGACAACCGAAGCGTTTGGTAGAGTGGGGCCATCGGATGTAAACAATGATTATGACGTCATATCCGAGGTCATGACACAACATCACCTAATTTGCTGACACCTTTCCTGTTAGTTAGGTTTGATTATTTGACTATAGGCTGTGTTAGGCCACGTTAGGTTAGGTTAGGCACGGCATATACACGGTACTTATTTTGATGTTTTTAAATGCATTTACTGTATCTGTCAATGCAGCTATTATGTTACTATAACTACCTTGGGAATTACTGTACTTCACCTGTATGATACTGTAACGGCACGGGAATGACTGTACCGGGCACCTCTTCAATGTTTATGTAACCTGTATTCCTTGATGAATTCTCTTAAGTGTATGTGTGTCGCCATTACTTCTACACTAGCGACAGACGAGCCGGGTCCAACCTGCTAACACCCTAGTTACATCTGCGTTATCTCACGAGTTACACACACACACACACACACACACACACACACACACACACACACACACACACACGGCAACTATTTTTTTAAGACAGAGAACTAAAATTTGCCGTAGAAATGTAGTTAAATTAACTTCACGAAAAACTAACTCTGGTAACGTCAAGTAACCCCCAGCTAATGATATATATACTACACACAATTTCCAACACAGAGAAGTAAACACTAGTTGACCACCGCCAGACTATTGAGGTCAGGAGGTCAAACAGTGGGCGTGGGCATCTGTCTGGGAGGTGAAGAAGGGTGTTTGGGTCCACACGCAAAACAACGATTAGAGCAGGGGTCACCTGAAGTCTTCCTCCTGTCTGTCATTGGTCAACAAGTCTCTCAAGCTTGTGCGTGACTGGTTATTGGATCGCGACAGATGAAACGGGTTTGTTCAATATGTTGGTCGCTTCATCTAACTGGTACGTGATTGGTCGATGGGTTGCTCTTGCCTAACTTAGATACAAAAAAAAAAATCATACATACATACATACATACATACATACATACATACATACATACATACATACATACATACATACAAACAAACAAACAAACATACATACAAACATACATACAAACACATAATCATGGTTGTCCCTCGTGTAAAGAGGATGGCCAGCCCAAGGGCCACCTAGGCGTGAATTTGTTTAAGGTGTAGAAGCTGTCGCCAACTCAACAACCACACCCTGAGTTAACGAGCTGTATAACTCGGTGTCTAGGAATAATCCGAGAAGACCGGGCAACTCGCCAACTGCACTGGCTGACCATTACCCCAGAACACGAGCCACAAATCGATTAACATCCAGGTCCCCACTTACTGCTGGGTAGACAGAGGCAAATGGCGTAAAGAAACGCGTCCATAGTTTCACCCCGCTACACACACTACTTACCACAATAACAAAACTGTCACGAATTATGGGGTCCTGCCCTCCTGGTTACCTGCTATCCTGTCACTAGAAGGTCACAGGTACGCTATCCTGTTACTTATAGGTCAAAGGTCACGCTATCCTGCCACTAGGTCACAGGTACGCTATCCTGTCACTTATAGGTCAAAGGTCACGCTATCCTGCCACTTATAGGTCAAAGGTCACGCTATCCTGTCACTAGAAGGTCACATATCACGCTGTTATCCTAGGGGAAAAATAACGGAACGTAACGGAGAATTAGTATTAATATCTCTACCTAAGGGTTACTATTTAACGCAAGACCCCTTCCTCCCTCCCTCCTTCACCATAACGCAACACCTCCTTCCTTCTCTCCCCCCTCCTTCACCCTAACACACCATCTCCTTCCTTTTCTCACCCCTCCTTCACCGTAACACAACATCTCCTTCCTCCTTCTCTCCCTCCTTCACCATTACACCATTTTCTCTCTCTCTCTCTCTCCCTCCTTCACCATAACACCATCTCCTTCCTTCCTCTCTCCCCCTCCCTCTCCTTCTTCACCATTACACACCATTTCTCCTCTCCCTCCTTCACCATAACACACCATTCCTTCTTCCTTCACCATAACACACCATCTCCTTCCTTCCTCTCCCCCCTCCCTCTCCCTTCTTCACCATAACACACCATTTCCTTCCTCCTTCTCTCCCTTCTTCACCATTTCACACCATTTCCTCCCTCTCTCCCTCCTTCACCATAACACACCATCTCCTTCCTTCCTTCACCATAACACACCATCTCCTTCCTCCCTCTCTCTCCTTCCTCCCTCTCTCTCCATCCTTCCCTCCTTCACCATCACAAGGCCACCTCACCAAAATAACGAAGGAACTAGAATGTCGCCTTTGAATTATTAATTTTCTCCGCTCGTTTCTACACTTGCCCACTTATAGATGAATGTATTTATGTTTGAGTGTGTGTGTGTGTGTGTGTGTGTGTCTGTAAACGTTTTATATTGAAGTATGTAAGCTTATGGGACACACACACACACACACACACACACACACACACACACACACACGTACGTACGTACGTTACAAGCTGGTTTCGTAAGCGGTCGGGTCCAGGTATGTTAAAGATACTGCCATTAACTGTAACTAACTGTAAATGTAACTGTAGCTATAACTGTAACTGTAGCTATAACTAACTGTAACTATAACTGTAAACTTAACTGTAGCTATAACTGTAATTAACTGTAACTGTCAACATAACTAACTGTAGCTATAACTAAGTAACTGTAACGCGACAATGCCACTCTCCACTCCTCGATACAGCTGTTATCACGCGTCTGACTATGGTCGTGTTATCAGGGAGTATAATGAGAGCCACCTGAACCTAACCTAAGCACCCCTCACTACACACCTCCCTCAGACCCCCCCCCCTGCCTGGCCATTCTAACCCCTCCCCTCACTTGACACCCCTCACCCCTGCCTGGCCATTCTAACCCCTCACCCCCCTGCATGGCCATTCTAACCCCCTCATGACACCTCCCTCATCCCCCTGCCTGGCCATTCCTAACCCCTCCCCCTCATGACACCTCCCTCACCCCTGCCTGGCCATTCCTAACCCCTCCCCTCACTGACAACTCCTCACCCCCCCCGCCTGGCCATTCTAACCTCCCCCCTCACTTGACACCTCCCTCACCCCTACTTGGCCATTCTAACCCCTCCCCCTCACTTGACTTTCCCTCCCCCCTGCATGGCCATTCCTAGCCCCTCCCCCTCATGACCTCACCCCCTGTGGCCATTCTAGCCCCTCCCCCCTCATGACACCTCCTCACCCCCTGCATGGCCATTTCTAACCCCTCCCCCCTCATGACACCTCCTCACCCCCCCACCTCAGTCCTCAGTCCCAAACACCTGCGAGAGAGGAGCCACAAGTGTGTACCAGGTTCTCACCCTCCTCCCGCCCGCCCGCCTACCCCTGCACCACCACCACCTACCATACCATTCCGCCACCTGTCAACACCACCACCACCTACACCTACAGTATATTCACTGCATTACCATTGTATGTATACACCTGTATTTTATGTTTTATATAGCCCACTTCCTTTGGTTACACACACACACACACACACACACACACACACACACAAACAACCACGTGTTTTTATTTATCTTAGCAATTTGTCAATCTTAATTAAGGAGAAAACAACTCACCTTGACCAGACAATAACTAAACTCACCCAGATGGCAACACTTACTTGAGGTTGCCAATTACCCACCTCAGAGACACCCATCCATACCTGTGCATAATTATTATACCTGGTGGTAATGAGTCATACTTTGCTCTCTGGTCGATATACACATTGGGTACCTGTTGAAA
The DNA here is from genome assembly GCF_018991925.1 of Homarus americanus. Taxonomy (NCBI): domain Eukaryota; kingdom Metazoa; phylum Arthropoda; class Malacostraca; order Decapoda; family Nephropidae; genus Homarus; species Homarus americanus. The sequence goes on along the minus strand of NW_024720811.1, from coordinate 2,016,364 downwards.
AGCATGCTCTCTCTCTCTCTCTCTCTCTCTCTCTCTCTCTCTCTCTCTCTCTCTCTCTCTCTCTCTCTCTCTCTCTCTCTCTCTCTCTCTCTCTCTCTCTCTCTCTCAAGGTTACTTATAAGGGATCACCTGGAGATTAATCCCTCTCTTTATTTTACCTTAAGGTTAACTAAGCTGACGTGATTAGGTTAGGTAAGGTTAAACTAGGATAGATTATGCTAGGGTGGTTAAACTTAAGGTTAAATAAGCTGGGTTAGGTTTAGTGATCTTTTATTCTGGTCGTTGAACACCTTTATAGGGTCTCTTTCAACACAAGGTTCTGTTGCAATAGTCAACCCATGTGCTCCACCCACACACACACACACACACACACCCCCAACACGCACACACACACAACCTAACCTAACCCCTGTTATCAGATACAATAAAATGGATTTAGAAATGATGGTAGTAGTAGTGAAGGGTGGTGGTGGTGGTGGTTGATCCTGTGTTTATGGCAGAGAGAGTTACCACTTAGCACTTCATCGTCACTCACCTCCCTACACACACACACACACACACAGAAGCAATATATATTCGCATGTAGACATTTCACGATCATTTCACTGAATTATACTTAAATAGTCTCCAATGCGGGTACAAAATATTTCACAATTTCACAACACACACTTGAAACATTGTATATTACAGGTATGGGTATATTTCACATTTACATATGAGGATCAATCACCTTAGATTACAGCAGCTACAAACACGGGTACAGAAAAGTTACAAGACCACTTCACCTGTACAAATACATATAATAAGGCACAGTAAATTACAGGTGTACGTATACCGCGCCCGATACCACTGAATATTGCATCTCAGCCGGGTTAAGAATTGCCACCCCCCCCTCCCCCCCTCCCATCTTCGTGGAGCCCAGTCCGTGTGAGAGTTGCTTTGTTTGGTGGTGGTGGTGAGTGATCAGGCAATGTGAATGTTTTAAGATTGGGTGGGTATGGTGTGTGGTATTTATCTGTGTGTCTATCTTACTATAAGGGTGAGGGTGAAACAGATACACACACACACACACACACACACACACACACACACACACACATACATACACACACACACACACACACTATCTACAAGGGTGAAACTCTCTAATTTCTTTAACACCCATATTCAAAGAGAGAGAGAGAGAGAGAGAGAGAGAGAGAGAGAGAGAGAGAGAGAATAAGGTTGATAACGAACGGTGTATAAGAACAACGGGGACAATAAGAGGGATGAAATGACTTGGTTTAATCTCACTAATGGCTCAATTAATAGCAGACCCTGAGCCAACTTGGTAATGACTTGATTTCTGAGGTACTTGGTGAGCTAAGATGACCTGGTTTGTGAGGTACTTGGTGAGCTAAGATGACCTGGTTTGTGAGGTACCTGGTGAGTTAAAGGTGATCTGGTGAGCTAAGATGACCTGACTTCCTTTACCTATAGTGACCTTAAAATGACCTGGTGAGTTTAGGATGGTGACCTGTGATTACTTGACAGCCTCTTACCTGATGACCTGTGACTTAATTAACTTTACCTGGTGACATGTGAGTATCTGGTGCCTTGTGAGTATCTGACACCCTTTTACCTGGTGACCTGTGACTTAATTAACCTAAGACTACCTGGTGAACCTAATTATAAACTTACGAACACACAATGATACAAATCCCACACTTATTCACGAATCTTAATAACAATAAAATGAATAATCTCACCGCTGAATAACGAGGCAACAACCCATGAATAAAGTGAATAATTACTCGAACATGTGATTCAACTCGACAGTGCCACTATTCACTAGTGGCACTACTTGTAATGGCACCACCCTAGTATATGATTTGATTTCGTTTCCTGGTTCCCCTACCCCCCCCCTACCGGAGTGATAATTAAACTACTACTCCCCACCTGTCATGTTTTTATGATTGCCTGTCGTGGTTGGTGGTGGTTGTAGTGGTAGAGGTGGTTGACGGTAAAGGTGGCAGTGGTTGGTGATTAAAGGTGGTGATGGTTGTGGTTGCTGGTGGTGGTGGTGTGGTTGTTGGGTGGTGGTTGGAGGTGATTGTGTTGATGTTGTGGTTGTTGGGTGGTGGTTGGAGGTGATTGTGTTAATGTGGTTGTTGGGTGGTGGTTGGAGGTGATTGTGGTGGTGTTGTGCTTGTTGGGTGGTGGTTGGAGGTGATTGTGGTGGTGGTGTGGTTGTTGGGTGGTGGTTGGAGGTGATTGTGTTGATGTTGTGGTTGTTGGGTGGTGGTTGGAGGTGATTGTGTTAATGTGGTTGTTGGGTGGTGGTTGGAGGTGATTGTGGTGGTGTTGTGCTTGTTGGGTGGTGGTTGGAGGTGATTGTGGTGGTAATGGTGATGCCTGTGGTGGTAACAAGTAATAATAATAATAGAAACAGTTATAAACAATAATAATAGTAGTAGTAGTAATAGTAGCTAGTAGTAGTAATAGTTGTAACACCACAAATAGTAAAACAAAAATAATAGCAACAATGTCAATAGCAGCAAAGCCAACACGAACACCACCATTATTTACAAATGTTTTTCTGCCTGATAATGATAATAATAATATCTCCCCTTAAACTATTGACAGAGAGGGGGAAGGGAGAGAGAGGGGAAGGAGGAAGGGAGGGAGAGGGGAAGGAGGAAGGGAGAGAGAGGGGAAGGAGGAAGGGAGAGAGAGGGGAAGGAGGAAGGGAGGGAGAGGGGAAGGAGGAAGGGAGGGAGAGGGGAAGGAGGAAGGGAGGGAGAGGGGAAGGAGGAAGGGAGAGAGAGGGAAGGAGGAAGGAGAGAGAGGGGAAGAGGAAGGAGGGAGGGGAAGGAGGAAGGGAGAGAGAGGGGAAGGAGGAATGGAGGGAGAGGGGAAGGAGGAAGGAGAGAGAGGGGAAGGAGGAAGGGAGAGAGGGGAAGGAGGAAGGAGGGAGAGGGGAAGGAGGAAGGAGAGAGAGGGGAAGGAGGAAGGGAGAGAGAGGGGAAGGAGGAAGGAGGAGAGGGGAAGGAGGAAGGGAGAGAGAGGGGAAGGAGGAAGGAAAAAGGGTGGTGGGAGGGGAGAGAGGTAAGGGAGAAAGGAAGGGAGGGAGGAGGGGGACTTTAAATATGTCTCTAAAATATTTCCCAAAAGATAAGATAGACAGATAGATAACAGATAGATAATAGATAGAACATTCCAGAAACGCCCTCGAATTACCCTCTTTAAATCGGGTGCCTCACAAAATGTCTTCACCTGGGAGTAGTAATTAAGAACCAAAATGATTTACCTGGAAGAACTCTTGGGTAATTCGCCTACCTGTCTTATCTTCCTTCCAGAACTAACCACACTGGAACTGAGAGAGAGACAGACGGAAAAAGACAGAAACGGTGAGGGTTTGAGAGAGAGAGAGAGAGAGAGAGGGGAAGATAAAGAGAGAGACAGTCAGAATGAGAGAGAGGGAAAGATAGACCTGGAACACAGCCAAGAGGGATTCTGAACACATTGGATGCTGCTGATGATCTGACTGAAGGACTGAGAGAGAATCCTAGCTGGAATCCTACACTCATAAAAGGACTTTACTAGACCATTAACTAGAAGGACTCAACAACAACAGCAATACCCTTCTAGACTGGATTGGATTGGACTGAACTGGAATACTGGGCTGTACTGGACTGGACATAGGAGGCCGCAGGAGTCATCCGATAGGAAACTTCCAGCAGGACTAAAGGAGGCGAACCATCCTATAGCCTCCCCCCCCCGATCCTAGACTCCCTACGGACCTGGACTAAGGACTTCGATCCAAGACCACCTAAGGACCTAAAGGACTCCCCGATTCTAGACTCCCTAAGGACCTGACTAAGCACTCCCCCCCCCCCCGATCCTAGACTCCCAAGGACCTGGGCTAAGGACTCCCCCCGATCCAAGACCACCTAAGGACCTGGACTAAGGACCCCCCCGATCCTAGACTCCCTACACTGACTAAGGACTTCCACCCCCAAAAGGACCTAACACTCAGGACTGACTCGAGTCTTGACCTTCTTCAACTGGCTAAGAATAGACTCTGCCGTGATATCAGTGTGTCCGTAGAGCCACACCCTCACTACCCGCCCACTTTCCCCTACAACCCCACTACCCGCCCACTTTCTTCCCCTACAACCCCACTACCCGCCCACTTTCTTCCCCTATAACCCCACTACCCGCCCACTTTCTTCCCTACACCCTCACTACCCGCCCACTTTCTTCCCCTACACCCTCACTACCCGCCCACTTTCTTCCCCTACACCCTCACTACACGCCCACGTTCTTCCTCTACACCCTCACTACCCGCCCACTTTCTTCCCCTACACCCTCACTACCCGCCCACTTTCTTCCTCTACGCCCTCACTACAGTACTCCCATCCACTTTTTCCCCTACACACTATCAGTTCTTGTGAAATAGGACCCAATACTACAGGTTAGGTTAAGTTAGGATAAACAATAGATTAAGTTTGGATAAGATAGGTTGGATTAGGACAGGCTAGGATAGATGAGGATCGGTTATGATAGGTTATGATAGGTTAGGTTAAGTGTGGGGCCCAACAGGACAAGGGCCCGTTTAGCCACAGTGTATATCAGATAACAGGATATGAGTTGTGCTTTGTAAACAATTGCACCGCCCCCTCCCGGCCAGGCTCAGATAACAACTAAACTTCGACGTAGTTAACTTCAATCACCTGAATTTTACTTCTTTCAGATTATTTCACCTGATAATTAAGCAACCTAATGCTACCTGGAGAGGTTTAGGTTAGGTTAACGTTAGGGTGGTTTATTTTGCACAAGACAAGACCTTATCGTAACTATACTTAACCTAACGTAACCTAACCTAACTAAACCCAACCTAACGTAACCTAACCTAACCTAACCTAACCTAACTAAACCTAACGTAACCTAACCTAACTAAACCCAACCTAACGTAACGTAACCTAACCTAACCTAACCTAACTAAACCTAACGTAACCTAACCTAACTAAACCCAACGTAACCTGACCTAACTAAACCCAACCTAACGTAACGTAACCTAACCTAACCTAACCTAACTAAACCCAACGTAACGTAACCTAATCTAACTAAACCTAACGTAACCTAACCTAACTAAACCTAACGTAACCTAATCTAACTAAACCTAACGTAACCTAACCTAACTAAACCTAACGTAACCTAACCTAACTAAACCTAACGTAACCTAACCTAACTAAACCCAACGTAACGTAACGTAACCTAACCTAACTAAACCTAACGTAACGTAATGTAACCTAAACTAACTCTGTATAACCTACCCTACCCTAAACAATAATGGGTCTTAATGATGTAGCACTCATGTTCGTGGTATCTTTTCAACACTAGTCGTCTCATTAAATATAGAGAAAACGGGATGGAGCTCACCTGTAGCGGTAACTGAAGTAACTCTTCCAGTGATCAGAACTAAAAGAAAATATCTACTTATTCTTCCCAAGATAAATATATAGGTTTAAAACATGATATTTCACGATAGGAAATGAATATGGTTGTAGAAATTTTTGTGGTGGCGCATAGACAGAGAGGCGTTCTCATATCTCACACCTGCCATAGGTTATTGACGAGACAGGGACAGACAGACACTCGTATAGACAGAGACCTCATTATACCTCCCCTTTCCGTACTAGATTATTAACGACAGACAGACAGACAGGGACAGACAGACAATCATACAGACAGAGACATCATCATAACCCCTCCCCCCCCATGTACTAGATTATTGACGAGACAGACAGGGACAGACAGACAGGCACGGACAGAGACGCTGGTGCCCACACTGTATGTACTAATATCGACAGGTGTTCTAAGAAGCAGCCGGATAGGTGAGTAACTAAAGGCTCGCTTACTGAATAATGGAGGGAGGTAGTCATCTTACTGGACAGACCACGCCCACTTCATATTAACCACGCCCACTGAATTATTAACTACGCCCACTTCACTGTCAACCACGCCCACTTCACTGTTAAACCAGACCACGCCCACTAAACTGTTAACCACGCCCACTGAATTATTAACTACGCCCACTTCACTGTCAACCACGCCCACTTCACTGTTAAACCAGACCACGCCCACTAAACTGTTAACCACGCCCACTAAACTGTTAACCACGCCCTCTAAACTGTTAACTACGCCCTCTAAGCTGTTAACTACGCTCTCTAAACTTCATTGTTAATCACGCCCATTTCACTGTTAACCACGCCCACTTAACTGGTAACCCCGACCACGCCCACCTTACTGTTAACTACGACCACGCCCACCTCACTGTAAACCTCGACCACGTCCACCTCACTGTTAATCCCGACCACGCCCACCTCACCATCAATTACGCCAGTTGAGCGATAATGAAGACTCACGCTGTCAACCCTAACGAGGCTGTTAAGAAGGCACTATAGTTTACTCTTATTAAAACAGTAATCACGCCTAGTTCACTGTTTAACTACGGCCATTGTCCAAAGACTCCCCAATATCATCATGTTGTGAAGTTTCGAGCCAATCAGGAAACTAGTTCATGAGATAATGACCGGACACTTCTCGTACAATGAAAAACGGACTCAAGGCAGCATTGTATCGTGTTCAATAGCCAATCACCTCTGAGGAACCATATAATGAATCTCCATGATGTATTTTATGATAATCAGGACAATATTACTTGACACATACTCAAAGGGTCAGTGAACACAAGACGGTAATAAGAGGTGTGTGTAGGGGAGGGGAGGGGGTTGTCGAGTAATATTTGACGATCGTTAAGGTGTAATGGCCATCTTACGACATAATTGGGCACCCGATGAAGAGGTCGTTCATCCCCCCCTGTTGGCTGGTTATGGCTTATTAGTGTGCGCGCGTCTAGGTTATGTGCGTGGGTGGATAGTTATTTGTGTGCGTGTGTGTGCGTGAATGTAAATCAGTATGTTGCATGCGTGAAGGCAATGTGCGTGCGTGCCTGGATTCGGGGGCGTAAGTTATAAACAAATACACGACCCCGCTATAACGAAACCAAAGACATTATTGCTGAACCATTAATAACAAGTTTAGTTATTTATTAAGTTAACAAAAAAATCATAAGTTACGGTGCATTAACTTTGACATAAATAACATAAAATTAACTTATAATATATATATAGTCACTTCACCATATAGCCACACGACTATAACAACAGTTCGTATAATGTTGCTATAAGATGTACAGTAGTTAAAACAACTATCTGTGCAGGTGGGGGGTCGATATGCTCAGAAATTCTACATGTTTCTAGTGACAGGTCTCATATACCAAAATTTATCGTCCATGGTCTCAGATAGTTGTTTTAGCTACTGTACTACGTTTCCTATATCGTTACTCACTCATATATCGCTGCTATAACTATATTTTGAAAGTTATATAAGGGACTAATATGTACGGGTACAGGAATGGGTTTGATATAGCCAATTGCTTATAACTGACACACACACACACACGTACACACACGAACGCTAACTACTTTCATACACGCTGACTCTTTGAACTACAGGGCCGTCCAATAGGGTTCGTGGAATAGCGAGATGTGTCAACAAGATGGCGAGAGGGAGTGACGTCACCACACAGTTGACCTTTGTTTACATGGCGACCACAACAACAGGTGCTCGAGGGGTTACCTGACCACGGGGGGAGTTTGTTGATACATTCTCTTTACGTCAGACAGAGGTGCAGATACGTACATGTACACATAGATGCATACATACATACAGATGTACAAACAATTTTCTGAGGTGAACTATACACATATGTAACAAAGTTTACTATATATAGATGCATAAATAGACACATAATGGTCGTCCCTCGTGTAACAAGGATGGCCAGCCCTAAGGCCACCTTGGCGTGAATTTGTTAAGGTGTAGAAGCTGTCACCAACACAACATCCACTCCCTGAGTTAACGAGCTGCATGACCCATTGTCAAGGAATAGTCCGAGAAGACTGGACAACTCACCAACTGCACTGGCTAACCATTACCCCGGAATACGATCCGTAAATCGATTAACATTCAGGTTCCCAATTACTGCTGGGTAGATAGAGGCAAATGACGTAAAGAAACTTGCCCATAGTTTCACCCTGCCCGGGGATCAAACCCGGGTCCACTCGCTTGCAAGGCGAGGATGCTGACCATTACACCACATATATACATACATACAGAAGTAAAAAAAATATATATCCGAGGTAAACTACAGCGTTGGAGAAACTTTCGTCCATTAAGGTACATTAATATAAAGCAAAAATAAATAAAATGTAAAGGGAATATTAATATTTAGTTTACTGTCTCCCTTGACACACATCCCTCATCCCATTTTCTTTATCGCAGTAGAACTATTGATGAGAGTATCAGGCAATTATGAAAACAATTATAAGACAGATTCTTATTTCCCTCACTCTACAGTATCTTCACTACACTATGTACACTATACCCCCAGTGTCTTACCTTACACCCCTCTACACCGGACCACTACACCCAACCCGTTATTTACACACCCATACACTAAATTACTAGACCTAGACTATAGGCAGTTACCAAACAGGGAGCTACTAACCGCCATATGGCATCACGAAAATTGTGACCAAGTCCCAGGTTGTTAATCTGGACTTTCTGCCTCATTTACATATATACATACATAGGACACACACACACACACATACTACTACTTTGCTGTCGCTCGGAATCGAGTATGACGATCATCCAGCTATGATACAATGATAATAGATTATTAAGGATGTCATCTAGGTTGGTGAGTTCTGAGGTGACTAAAGAGGCCGATAAGGGACCGGCAGGGACGATCACAGATGTTGCACATGTGGAGGGATACATCTAGTGCGGGAGGGGCGGCGGCAGGGTCTTTCCAGCGTTGGCGCTTGTCTGCCTCGTTATGCAGTCGGGCTAACTCGAAGGTATTGACACCTTCTCGTGTGGTGCTCCTCCAAGCGTTACGGTGTGGAGAAATCGTCTCCCAGGTGAGGGGTTCGATTTGGCACTTTTTCAGGTGTGTCTTAAGACTATCCTTATACCTTTTCAGTTGCCCACCAGCGTTACGTTTACTATTCGCTGGGTGACTGTAAAGTAGTTGCTTTGGCAGTCTACTGTCGTCCATGCGGGTAACATGGCCAGTCCAGCGTAGTTGTTCATGGATAATGGTAACCTCGATGCTCCTACAGTTGGTGTCAGCAAGAATACTGGCATTTGTTCTCTTGTCTTCCCAGCGAACTCGGAGGATGGAGCGTACACACACACACACACACACACAAGATACGTGGAGAGGGTCAAGGAGGGGACCTGAGGTTAATTTATGACCTGAGTCGAGAAATATTGACCTGATGGTAGTGTGTGTGTGTGTGTGTGTGTGTGTGTGTAATAATAACACACACACGCCTTCAAAGGGTAAGGACATGTGTAGTCGGCGCTGTCCGCTGATGTGTAGAGGGAGGGAGAGGAATCATTATCACCATCACAACCACACACCACCTACACCTTCACCACACCCTCTACACCTACCCCACACCCTCTACACCTACCCCACACCCTCTACACCCACCCCCACACCCTCTACATCCACCCCACACCCTCTACACTTACACACAGGGCTGGGTACTTACCTTCACCATATCACAACCAGATAAAAAACCTAAGGTAATTTATCAAGCGACTAAACCTACATAAATTCTGTATGTCATTCCCACACGCATGTTAAGGAGTCACCAGTCAGAAACAATGCCACTCAGTGTATACATGTAGACTGGTAGAGTGTGTATATTGGTAAACTACATGATAAGGTATACATATAGACGTGATTATGTGTACATACTCTGTCACCTCGGTGTATGGTACGCGACACAACAAGCATTACATATTAAGAGAACGGACTAGAGCTCAGACTGACACATGTACACACAAACTTAACCTAACATAACCCCCATAAACAAACACAAATATTAAACACATCTTGGTAATGTTTAAAAAGAATCGTAAATTAAATATATAGGAAATTAATATAGTTTTAATATTTTATGATAGACAACGTGAATGTATGTTGTTGTGATGTATTCCTACGCCATGAAAACTAGTGTCTGTAAAGCACGTGTGTTAAGTTCGTAGATACCTGTACACTAGTTATTAACGATGATATACACCCTTGTGGTTAATATAAATAGGGCAAGTAATCGTTGAAATGTATTGAATAAAGTTATTTATTGTTAAGAATGAGGCAGGATATATATAATTTAAACTGGCCGCTCTCTCTCTTAACTTGCACTAAAATTGTTAAGTATAAGTGGGTGACTGTCGACATGCGTGCCTTGTTATTATTCTTTAAATGGTGTAACGGCGCAGTTTCTTCCTCCCTCCCTTCCTCCTCCTACACACTCCTCGTCACACCTTCCTTTCTCCCCCTCCTTCCTTCCCCACTTAATGCTCTCTCTCTCTCTGGCATTCCAATCTTCCCTCCACCCAGAAAGTCCCCCTCTTTCCCTCCTCCACCCACCTTCCTTACCTTCCACCACACCATAATACTTCCCTTCCCTTTAACCCACTACCCTCCACCCCACTACCTCCCCTTCCCTCCCTCCAACACCCCACTACCCCCATCTCCCCTCCCTCCACCAGGTAATGAAGCTCAGCCGCACTAACGAGGCGCCCTTCCCTCCCCCGTGACCCATAATGGCCTGGCCCGCAACCTAATTGAACGCGACCCCTAGTTCGGGGTCACATTAGGTCGGGGCTAACTATCAAAGAGGTAGTTACGGCCGAACCACCTGTGTGTATATTGCTCTTTGGAGTTAATTAGCCACTTAACGAGAGTCTAATGCTTTAATTATTCACGAACCTAATCTGTGACCATTTAGTTAATCAGTAGGTTAGGTTAAATTAAATTAGATTAGATCAGTGTTAGGTTAGTGCTTGGTGGCTTAGACTAGTGTTAGGTTAGGTTAGGGGAGTGCTATAGTGATTTATCTTTGGGTGAAATAAGCTGAAGTGAAAATTCTTCAGATCATTTCAATCATTTCCCCCCCAACACTGCTGATCATTCCGCTGTAATAAACGGGACAACTACCCAGACTCATGTGAACGACCGTTACAATGTTAATGGCACTTGTCAGGACCGGAGGGACGCCATTACTGTAGTTACAGCTTCAAAGAATAACATACAAACCTATATAGGGTGCCATACAGTGTACCAACCAATCAGTGTAACAGAACATAAGGACCCTGGGGAAAAAAACCCTCCTTTGATTGGAGACTGAGAAGGTATGTGTTAGTGTGAGGTTCCTGGCGACCGTCGATACTGGAGGCTCGGGAAGGTGTACCTAATGTTTTCCTGTAGTTTTGCGGGTGTATAGTGAGCTCTCCCCACCACCTTCACGGTATCTAGTTAGAAATAGGATGAACTCAAGTGACTTCACATCTTTGCTGAATAAACTTAAAAGGGCAGATATCTCTTTCCACTATCCTTCCTAACTAATACATTAATCTATAACAAATGCCCCCCACTACCAGATGGATTGAGACCAGAATATATATCTATAAAATCAAGTGATCCCTTTAAGTGACATCAGTACCGCCCGAGTGAGTAAAGTAGACCACCAACTTTGCTACACCCACCACGAAGCTGTTTAAGCGACTGGTTGGCACGGGGTCCTGGTTCACCCTTCCTCTATACATATTCATATCATTCATACGGTGTACCCTAGTTGTATATATTCTATTTATACATAGTCTACCCGTCTTGTATACATATTCATTCATAGACTACCCTTACTGTATACATAACCATACATAGACTACCCTTACTGTATACATATCCATACATAGCTTACAAATTTATACCTCTACTTATAAACCACTACTAATACATCACCTTACTTATAAAGTTTATAAGTTGATGGTTTATAATATAAACCAAGTCGCGACAAGTCACTATATACGTCATTTAAATACTTAAACCACACCTGTTAATAAACCCCTCATTACAGGTGCCCTCACGTCCACCTTACTTGCATATCATAAAACCAATGGCTGGATATTTCTACTTAGTTTAACTCTTGTCTTTAGTTATTTTTATTATTATTATTTTTTTTTTTTAATGACATGCTGAATAAAATCGAGATAGATAGATAGATTGATTGAATGATAGATAGATAGATAGATAGATTGATAGATAGATAGATAGATAGATAGATAGATAGATAGATAGATAGATAGATTGAGTGATAGATAGAAACCAGTTGCATGACAGTAGATAAACAGAGAGACAAACTTTATAAAATATTCAAGCTTATTCGGCCGATCAGACTCTACTGCAGGGATACCACGAAACCCTGAACCGCATTATCTAGACGCTGAAGGGAGTGGAACAGGAGAGTAGAACAGAGGAATAGGTGGAACAGGAGAGTGGAACAGAGGAATAGGTGGAACAGGAGAGTGGAACAGTAAAATAGGTGGGGCAGGAGGGTGGAACAGTAAAATAGGTGGGACAGGAGGGTGGAACAGTAAAATAGGTGGGACAGGAGGGTGGAACAGTAAAATAGGTGGGGCAGGAGGGTGGAACAGTAAAATAGGTGAGACAGGAGGATGGAACAGTAAAATAGGTGGGACAGGAGGGTGGAACAGTAAAATAGGTGGGACAGGAGGGGTGGAACAGTAAAGTAGGTGGGACAGGAGGGTGGAACAGTAAGCAGGTGGGGGACAGGAGGGTGGAACAGTAAAATAGGTGGGACAGGAGGTGGAACAGTAAAATAGGTGGGACAGGAGGGTGGAACAGTAAAATAGGGAGGTGGAACAGTAAATAGGTGGGACAGGAGGTGGGAACAGTAAACAGTAAAATAGGTGGGACAGGGGTGAAACAGTAAAATAGGTGGGACAGGAGGGTGGAACAGTAAAATAGGTGGGACAGGAGGGTGGAACAGTAAAATAGGTGGGACAGGAGGTGGAACAGGAATAGGTGGGAACAGTAAAATAGGTGGGACAGGAGGTGGAACAGGAATAGGTGGAACAGTAGGGACAGGAGGGTGGAACAGTAAAATAGGTGGGACAGGAGGGTGGAACAGTAAAATAGGTGGGACAGGAGGGTGGAACAGTAAAATAGGTGGGACAGGAGGTGGAACAGTAAAATAGGTGGGGCAGGAGGGTGGAACAGTAAAATAGGTGGGGCAGGAGGGTGGAACAGTAAAATAGGTGGGGCAGGAGGGTGGAACAGTAAAATAGGGGGAACTGGAAAGTGAAACAGAAAGATAGACTAAAGTGGTCACGTGAAGATTAGGTTAGGTTAGAAGTAGTGTTGATTAGGTTAGGTTAAGTTAAGTTAAGTTAGGTTAGGTTAAGTTAAGTTAGGTTAGGCTAAGTTAAGTTAGGTTAGGGAGAAGTAGGGTGTGGAATCATCAAGTGAAATGAACTTAGTTGTTTAATATTCATGAAATCTAGAAAACAAAATTACATAACTGGGTAAATTATCTCTTGAGAACTTTTTTTTCACCTACAGTTTTTCCTCTTTTTCTGTAGTTTTTCCTGTATTCACTCACGTGTTATCAAGTGGTTGACGTCTTGGTCAGGCCGTGCATCACGCCACACTGACTGATAGGGACAAATAAATCAGGTTTTCCTACAGCAGGTGTTCGTGCTGTAGCTGAAAGTGACTCAGATGAATCAGGGTGACACGTATGAACCCAAAAAGTGGCTCAAACGAATCAATAAATGACTCGAGTGAATCAAAATGTGACTCGAACCTAAACGTGACTTAAACGATCCATGGTGACACGTGCGAACCCATAAATGACTCAAACGAACCAAAAAATGACTCAAACGAACCAAAAAATGACTCAAACGAACCCATAAGTGACTCAAACGAACCACTAAGTGACTCAAAGGAACTATGACTCAGACGAACCAAAGAGTGACTCAAACGAACAAAGGTGAATGATAGGTGAGTCTGAAACGAACAGGTGAGTAAGAGGGACGAGGCTAAACACAGGTAGGTGAAGAGGTGCAGGGGAGACTCACCTTAACGCTACCTGGCCCTATAGGTGAGGGTGCCTTACCCAGGTGAGTGAACACCGAGTAAAAATAAGAACGATCAATAATGGCCAGAATCAATGTTTCCAGCGACGATGTATTAACCTTAGGGGACCACCTGAAGATTAGCCCCCCCGGCGTATTTCACTTTTAAGATTATTCCTCCTAATGCCAACCTAACCTTGCCTGACCTAACCTGGCTTGCCCTAACCTTGCCTGACCTAACCTCTTTTACCCTCGCTGTGTGATAATTTCAGTCTAATTTTGGTAAGACCTGAATCTTAAATAATTATACTACTTTATATCTGATGTAGGTAGTAAGCGATTCTATCAAGGCAAATATGGGTATTATGATTTTAAATGTTGTGTGCTATAAAAAACAAATGAACGTCGCTTAATGACCCGTACATAGGTATATTCCACACAAGCAAGGTCTGTTTATTCAGCCAATCAGAATCATCGCTCGTCAGTACATATCTGTTGTCTAATGTAACAAACACGCAACGCAAGCATTATAACAAACACATAACGCAAGCATATAACAAACACGTCAGACAAACACATACGCGGCATTATTACTCTCTATCGACCGGTGTTCTTGCTTGTTTTTGTTAGGGGAGCTAAGTGTTGGGTTAGGTGTATTACTATTGACAGACAGACGCCGTGTTATACCAACTACAGTAGATAAGAAATAATAATAATGGCTGTGTTTCCGATATTCCGGTAATGTGTATATATTTTTTTTTTCAATGTGCTTTTTGTAGTCGATCCTCAATTATTTTCGATAAATATACAAATAAATCTGTTAAATTTATATAGTTTAAAGAAAGAAAAACGCGGTTGTGTTTATATTGATTTCAACGTGACTGAAGACAAACATTTTTATTAATGATTAAACTTCAGATTATAATTACCATTTGATTTAAAAATTTACTAGTTTATATTTATTCAATTAACATATACCACTATTGTATGTAACACAACTATTCACAATTTACATAGATAAAAGTGACAACATTCCCGTGTGAAGTTGACCATTTGCTCACACTGAAGAATCTTTGAGGTGCAGATATAAATTGTTTATTTACTTTATTTTTCATCTAATGGGCGAGTCAGTGACCTTATCTTAACCTCAGCATCTCGAAGATAAGATATTCATGCCACTGAAAGGTATCTTAACACAATAGGAGTGACGATAAGAATTGCACCATTTCACACACACACACACACACACACACACACACACACACACACACACACTTTACAATATCCAAGCCCATAACGCACACATCAACATAATGGAAAGTCATCATGACGCGGCAATACAGAAAACGCATAATAATTTCATCCTTACAGTCAAATATATTGATAACTTGTACACTAGGCTGAGTAACGGGACTAGTTTATTACGGTCACTCATACAAAAACCTGGTATCCGGGTTTTGTGAGATGGTTATTATTATTATTGACGTCATACAATACTGGTGTTATGTATCCAGTGAGATATTATTACACTTGTTGAGTACTATAGTGTATTGTGTGATGTGTAGTGTAGTGTAGTGTAGCGTGTACTGTATTGTATTGTGTGGCGTGTAGTGTAGTGTAATGTGTGGCGTGTAGTGTATTGTGTGGCGTGTAGTGTAGTGTAATGTGTGGCGTGTAGTGTATTGTGTGGCGTGTAGTGTAGTGTAATGTGTGGCGCGTACTGTACTGTATTGTGTGGCGTGTAGTGTAGTGTATTGTGTGGCGTGTACTGTACTGTATTGTGTGGCGTGTAGTGTAGTGTAATGTGTGGCGTGTACTGTATTGTGTGGCGTGTACTGTACTGTATTGTGTGGCGTGTAGTGTATTGTGACAAGGGTTGTGACGTTTATTGTTACGTTCTGGATGGCTTTTATATATATATATCTTATGTGTGTGGTTGTGAGTGTGTCATTGTATCAAAGCTGGTAGCAGTTAGTAGTAGCATATGTATGACTGGTTGTAGTGTGTATGATTAATTATGATTATTAGTTTTCATCTCCAACTGTGACTGAAAAATAAATTGGATAAGCTATATATATATATAATTTCATCTAAAGATTAACCACCCTATGACTATTTGAGGGAATGAGGTTAGGTTAGGTTAAGGTTGTTTAATATTCAAGTGATATAAACTGGGGGAGGGGGGGCATTCTTCAGATGATCCAAGAAATTAAACGTAATTCCTAAGTTTGTTTAAAATCAGTCGAACAAGTTTAGTGCCTGTACAGTTTGACCACCAAATGCCGTCATGTCATTAAAGAGTTCGCTAGGCTTTTCGTTCATAGAAATTTATTAAAATATAAATTCAGTACATGACGGGATATTTACATGAAAGTCGAGTGTTAGTATATACGATAAATACGATAAAACTAATATGAATGCACGAAAGTCTTGTACATTATTGAACAGACTAAAGAATGCAGTCCCGTTTTCTTTCAACCCTCACGCTGACGGCAGACTACACAGAATATAACTGGTTCACACATACCTAGATCACGAGGGGTAAGGACGCATAGTTGTAAGTACAGTGAGTCTAACCTAACGTAACCAATGGCTCTTAAGGAAGTTGTATCCACTTAGCCACCCCACCTTCCTTACTCTTTTTACTGTAATTGTGCTGAAATTCCTTGTCAAATGACCCTCACCTCCTTGTCATTATATATGTACCACTTATGTAATTTGTGTATTGTCGGCTTATGACTGCTGTATTTGTTAATTTACCGTTAATTATTATTATTATTATGTACACACACACACAAAACACACTTGGGGTATAAGAAAATATTTTCATAATATACAGTAAATGCGTTAAGTCTGTAGAGAAAAGTAAATTAATCAATATACTACATCGTGTATGTGCGTCATTAATGTAATCGCCGTAATAAGCGGTAATTTGCGTATCTCTCACCAATATGTCAAGGAATCGAGTCCTGCTTGGCCCAGACACAAGGGAGAAGGGTGTTATCCGGTGTGACCCTCACTATCACACATCACAGGTTTCCTTCAGACGCTCCAGTTTCCTCCTGTACTAACACTGGATAGACCAACCACCCGAATGGCTAGTAAGCTGATAATTGAAGTGATAAAGAACACGTGTGATGTTTTTATCTCATTGGATTAACTTTTTGATCCTATAACCTATTGGGAATTAAGTCATATGTTAAATGTTTCTGTTACATTGAACTAAACTAGACGTGAATTGGATTACGAAAGATATGGTTTTGTTAGGAATGATTTCTATTCATAATGCACATATTATATTTTTATACATTAAAATATTACAAGTATCTTCTTCAGATTCTAATATTATTATTATTATTAGTGGTAGTAACTAGGGATACGAGTTCCCTAATTATGTGCTGTGGTGGTGGCAACACTGTACCTAGGTGACTGGTAAAGTGGAGTGAGTCACCTGTCCACACACACACACACACATATACATACACACATAATGAGACAGTGGAGAAGACTGTACACACACGATACGCACTTGGACAGATACTCGTACACCTGACTTACACGTGTACACAGGTGTATACAGGTAACAGATGTTGTGAAGGACACGGCCAACTACCCCAGATGTTACCTGACCTCATTTCTTTAATATACATCACAGGGTAAAATGAGACAAGCTGTGGTCATGCTTAGTCATCGAGGTGTCTTCCACTTGCCAAAAATTGAAGATATTTGACGCAAGATACATATTATATACTGTGGTCGGGAGTTCTACAAAGTGCTAGTCTGGGGCATATATAAACTGTAGATCTTACATGAGAAATACACTATGGGAGGGATTTCCACGCAGTGTTAATCCAGGGTATACTATATAAGCTGTAGGAGGATTTATAGGATTACACCGTGACAGGGAATTAGTTTACATAGACTGGGATTTAAGTTACAATGCAGACAGTTACTGGTGAGCGCCTTCCCCGAACCCAACTGAACTCGTAGGTCTAAGGGGGTGTGTGGTGACGGTATTACAGGATTGAGATTAGGTCGGTTGAATAATGCCTTCGGTAATATCAAAGAGAACAGGTAAACCGAATGTCATTACTGAGCATTGAGTGGGTCACATTACATAATCCAGACTGACTTATCTACCACAATAAACTTAACTTTAGTTGTTGTGCACGTTTATCATTTAGTATATTTCAGTACATAGTTTGTTTTGGACGGAATTAATACCGAGTTTATCACCGTAAGGCTAGGAACCCGTGTGTACGTATATGCGTAATGCGTGAAGCGTATGCGTATTCACTGCTCCAATATGTCTGTCAAATTTCGACGGAAGTTAACAATATCCGGTACTAGTTTAGAACAGTGTAGCGAGCTTATCTTCTCTTATCAATTATGCACGACTTTCAAAATTAACTAACCAAACCCAACACTATTTTCATAACTTAATTAAAATATATCCTAAGTTCTGTTACGACTACCAAACAAATATTTTGTAAAATATGTGGAAGGTGACGAGGTGGTGGTTTCTTGTGGCGCTGTCAATATTTGGTAAGTCCAACTAGGCTTCCACACGTACCCTGTTAATCTTAAATTTATCGTTAAATTAAATAATAAATCTTGACTCATAAGCCTTAACTTCAAAGTTTTTAAAAAATATATTCTAAGTTAATAAATCTACAAAAATACATTAGTTATCAATCAAAATAAATAGATATGCATTCGTGTACTTCGTAAAAATTCGTCAACTGACAGAAGTCTTTTTAATCAATAGCATTAAGTTAGGAACCCATGTGTACGTAGTGCGCTGTGCGTGATTCGTATGAATCAAAATAATTGAAAACAAGTTGGAATGATTCCATTTATACATATTGCGGGACGCGTAGTGTCTTGTGCGTTGAGTATTCACCTCTCCCAAGGGCGTTGAACACGCATCACTGAAGTATAATACCAGGGATGACGAGGGGTGTTACCGTTGCATCCACGTGCTCTCATAAGCGTCTGTTTTTGTATGTTTCTATGCCAAATTGTACTCGTCATCACTATGCCATGCAATGTCATATCAGATGAGATTCTGGAGAAGGTAATTGAACTAAGACTACAGAGTTGACCAGCTTAATAATAACTGTTTTGTGCATATAGCATAATTAGTGAACATTAAACAAATTACATTGGAACCTCTCTATAAATAGTTCTTCAAATATATCCCTTTCAAAAAGAACAGTTTCATGTTCCCAAGCACTTCGTTAAGTGGTTCCCCCTGTATTGTACGTACTAACCTACTGCACACAGAGTTCCACACCAGATGAATCTTTGCCGTCAAAAGAACTTCCACGCATCACAGTTGACGGACATATTGGAGCAGTGAATACGCATACGCATTACGCATGTACGTACACGGGTTCCTAGCCTTACGGTGATAAACTCGGTATTAATTCGTTTAGGGAAAAAATCTTAAAAAAAATCAAATATATCTTTTCTAACTTTGTAAAAATTATAGCAAATAGTGAAGCTTATGATCACGCGACCATTGACACGGGTATCGAAAAAGGGTGAATATTTAGTGCGGGTGAATACTATAGTTGCGTCGGTGGTGGTTGCGGGTAGTTGTGGTAGTAGGGATGATGGTGGTGGTTGATAGTTGTTGTAGTGGGCTTGGTGGTGGTGGTTGGTAATTGTGGTAGTGGAGATGGTGGTTATGGTGACAGGTAGGTGTGGTGGTGGTAATGATAGATGTATAGTGATGAAGACAGTATAGTGGTGGTATAGTAATTGTAATGATGGTTGTGATGGTGGTAGTAATAGTTGTAATGGTGGTGATGGTAGTGTGTACACAGGAAGGGCGGCACCTCACACACACACAGTTTACCGTAGTCGATATGAAAGCGTTTACAGCTATGGTCGATCCCAAAAGGTCAAAGTCCAAGTATAGGTATATATTGGCTAAAGCGTCATATCTCTCTCTCTCTCTCTCTCTCTCTCTCTCTCTCTCTCTCTCTCTCTAACCCGCATAATATCCAACTGTGCACGTTAAGAATACTGATTTTTTTTATCTTATATTTATATATATATTTGGCCTTGGGTATGATATTGTTATCTCCCCATCACTATCCAGATTCGGTTAGGTTACGCTAGATTAGTTTTTGCTGGGTTAAGTTAGATTAAGATTATGTTATGTTAGGTTAGGTTGGCGTTAGGGTGGTTAATCTTCAGGTGAAATAAGCTGGGGAACGAATCTTCAAATAATCCGTTATTATTATTATTTTTCTGCTTTAAATGAACCAGTTAGGACGGTAATCTTAAATATTCGCCTCTGTGAATATGTTTCCCAAAGTCACAAGTCTCGTTTTGCTGGTCCGTTAGTTAAGGAACAAGCGGGAGTTTTAACCTGCGACTGGCGACAGGAAATCGTTAGCCAGAAAGGTGAAATATATAGTACGGTATTTCCTAATATATATATTCTCGCTTCATAAAATCCTGTGTTAATTAATTCTCTTGCGATTAAAGTTGTATTTTTTATGTAAAGAAATTAATTGTTTATTTTTATTCTATTTTGTTTTATTATTACTTAAAGAGGTGAAGAGTAAATTTTTTTTCCTATACATTGCCTAACTTTTATCCCACTTTTCTGTACTTTTTATTAAGATCAATAATACTAAAAATAAAGGATTATTATATTAGTAAAATCAAATCAAATGTTAGAATAATTGTCAAGTAATTTACTAAACAAAACAGGGAGGTGACAGGAAAACACTAAGAACTAGGCCATCTACATACCCAGAATTCAGGGAAAAATAATCGTAAGCTTCCCTGAAATTCTAAGGTTATTTCTATTAACTTATATCTAATCTTAATCAACAAAGTTTTTAAGCACGCGTAAAAGATGTTGAATAAACTAAATAAATGAAGAAAAAAATCTGAAAACTAAAATCTTCCAGATGTAAAATGTTTAATGTAGTTTAAGCTTCAGTAACTAAGCTTAAGCTCGTCTAGTAAGTCACTTTGTACACTAAACAACAAATGAAGGTTATAAAAAATCACGTTATGAAGCTCTTCCTGTCGGATTGTCCTCGGGCTCAAAAGTTCACTGATTTGAAGGGTCATCGATCCGAATGTTCTTTGGTTAGGTTAGATTATTAAGTCCAAAG
This sequence comes from Homarus americanus, assembly GCF_018991925.1. NCBI lineage: Eukaryota > Metazoa > Arthropoda > Malacostraca > Decapoda > Nephropidae > Homarus > Homarus americanus. The sequence continues at coordinate 1,995,158 of NW_024720811.1, read as the reverse complement.
TTTTACAGATTCAAGGTTTCATTCGTCCAAAGGTTAGATAAGTATTTGACTTCGGCACCGATGAACCACCAGAATATGACGCAAAAGCTGAGGTAACGCACAGTATCAGATAAGCCCTATCACCCCCCCCCCTCCCTCCCCCCAAAAATACCCTCCATTACCTATACATTACGTTATCTGTTCGTGGCGCAGTTGTCATTTGGTATTTCCGTTTTCATTACCATCATATATTCAGTAAAAATTGCCGTATAAGTTTACATTGATATAGTATGTATATTACTATTTATACAAGCAATGCAGGTGTACAGCGGTAAACAGTTCGATTCGAGCAAGTGTAGCCAACTAAAATATCAAATGCTTATCATTATCACGTCTCGTATATGATTATTGTTTGACGTGTGGGAGGGGGGCAATAAACAATACGATTTATAAATAAATACTCTAAGGTATTAGTTCCGTAAAATATATATACCAATATAAAACCAGTTTAAGTGTAGCTTTCAGTCCATTGCACTAAATACTATTGTAAAATGCTTACTAACTACATGTTTCAGTCAATTTAAGACAATTTAAATAAGTGGTTTTATTTCACCGACTCCCAGAAATTAGGATAATAACTATTTTCTACGTAATTAATTTTATATAATATGATTTATGGTAAAATGTCAGCACTTACATGTCGGACAAAATTCGCAGATCTTTTAGAGGTCTGGGATCACATGAATAGACATCCCACCTTAGTTCACCTGAAGATTAACCACCCTAATACCAACCGAGTGTTTAATCTTTGATCCGGTCTAGCACACCAACCAATTACATGAGCTAATTACGGCTGTTATTATTATAAATATAGAAATTACACATTAATAACCCAACGATACATTAATCAAGTCCACTTACGTACGTTATTATGTTATTATTTGTCATTAGGTCATCAAAACAAAAAATAACAGCAACTTCTCCCGCAATAAATATCATGTTAACGAAATACAGTAACGCTCGTCTATAGAAAGTCGGTTTTTCTGTGGTATGGTTTCTGACACGCAATGGAGGAATGAATTATTTATAAACGTGTTTTCTGTGGTGGATATCGACTTTTTTTTATGATTTATGACTTGTTGAATGTTTATTAATACATTACAACGAATAATCTGGAACTTTAGTGATGCAAATGTTGAAAGTGACAGGAAAGTGCTAAGACATTGAGGAGAAAGTGGCAGGAAAGTGCTAAGAAATCCCACCTACGCGCTTACGCACAATCTCACCCACTCACTCAATCACTCACTCAATCTCACCCACTCACTCACTCACTCACTAGTAATAATCTAAATAAAAGTATATCTAAATTTTGAATTGTTATAAAATAGAACCACACTATATTATTGTGATATATATTAGAATGTAAGGACAACTATGAATAAATATATTATGTACGTATTCAAGCGTGTGTGTACATTTAGATGTGTACATAACTTATAAGCATTAATGTCTATGTATTCATATGTGATAAGTTTTCAGAGGAGTTCGTGTGTGTGTGTGTGTGTGTGTGTGAGTACGTGCCTGTATGCGTGTAAGCAAAATCATTCGTGTCTTGGTACGTAATTCAGTATAATTAGCATAAAATAACGCCTCACAACTGTACCCCACATGAAATAAATTTCAGCTAAAACTACATAACTTGACAATATCCCCGCCCTCCTGTACCCAGTGTTACCAGACAATATTCCTGTACCCACTGTTACCAAGGCCATACGAGACGCCGCTGGTGGTAATCTAATAACATGAAAGCGTCGATCAAAGCCAGCCCTAAAAACGCTACGCTACACCTTTCGTTATTTCTGCTTCCTTGTCTATGTAATACCTTTTATGTATGTATGTATGTATGTATATATGTAACAGCACGTGTGTATTTTTGTTATGTATGTCTATGTGTATGGAGGCAATATTATAGCTGTGTGTGTAATTATGTGTACAAAATCTCTGAAAAGATTCTATAAGTAAAGATTTGAGTATTGTACTGACTAATGTTAAATGGACGAACGTTGTTTAGATATTCTCAGTGTAATTTTTATTTTGTAGATGTTATTTTGGTCTTAGTCAAGGATTATGTGAAGACTTGTGCATCTTTAGTCCCGAGGTATTCATTCTAAGAGCCTTTGAAGAACTTGAGGCTGGTTCATATACCCTTGGTGGCCTTGGGGCTTTTGAGGATGAAGTTATCAGCTCAATAATACTTCATGGTAGTGGCTCTCCCATGACGCGTCACACACTTCATCTTCAGTACCATGATAGGTTGACATGTTTTGAATTAATCATGGTAACATTGTTGAGCTCCTAGTCATGCTATATTACTTTAGCTTTATTCATGCAACATCGCTTAAACTTGCAGTCTAGCCAAACAGCTAATCACGCAGCCTCCCACTACCCCCAATGACAAAACATACACTCACAATAGAGTCATTCCCAGAAAATATTAGCTTCTAGATTACATGCTGAGACTAGAAATTTACAACTTTAATTAATACAAAATATATGGCAATAAAATGAACTGGCTTTACTAGACAAAAATTAACACTACGACTAATGCTTAAATAGTATCTCATTCGGTAATTACTATAATAGAGACGATTGTTATTAATCTATTATTATTCAAAGTAGTAAGGAAATAATATAAGTATTATTAACGACTTCAAAGGCTCCGATTTAATCCCATTACTTAATTACTTCTCGCCTGATGGGTGATATTGAGCACCGATGGATGGGTCTAGTTAGTGCTGGGATGGGTGGACCGCTTGGGAACGCTTGATACTGAACACCCGACTGGAAATATTGTCATGTTGGTTTTGGTGCTTATCCCTAGCCCAAAATTTCAAAATATCAGTTATTATTTGTATTATTATTATTTTTACTATTATATTTGTATTATTATTATTGAGATATGTTAAGTTACCGAATAATCTATGTTGAATATTCCAATTTATCTTCGTATATATTTTGTATTCGAGATAATTACGAAACAGTGATTACATAAACGGGTACAGTATATATTCACGTTCGATTAAAACAGTTATTACAGTCAATGTCATTTATATCTGAATTACAACACCTCTTTTACCACACTGTCAACCACATGACTTAACCACATGACTTAACCCCTTGAGGATGATAACAACCCCTTGAAGACGATGACTTAACACCTTGAGGACGATGGCTTAACCCCTTGAGGACGACTTAATAACCCCTTGACTACTATGACTTAATCCCTTGACTACTATGACTTAACTCCTTAACTACGATGACAACCCTTTGAGGATGATAACAACCCCTTGAGGACGATGACTCAACGTACCCTGACGGTCATTAGACGGGAAAGCAAGCAGCCAAATCACTTTCTTGTGGTGAGTGTCTGAAACCTGAAACTTGACCTCATCTCACTAGAGCTATCACTTGACCTCATCCCACCCTTCACCAGAGCTATCACTTGACCTCATCCCACCCTTCACCAGAGCTATCACTTGACCTCATCCCACCCTTCACCAGAGCTATCACTTGACCTCATCTCACTCTTCACCAGAGCTATCACTTAACCTCATCTCGTTAGAGCTATCACTTGACCTCATCCCACCCTTCACCAGAGCTATCACTTGACCTCACCTCACTAAAGCTATCACTTGACCTCACCTCACTAAAGCTATCACTTGACCTCATCCCACCTTCACCAGCTATCACAAGACCTCATCTCACTAGAGCTATCACTTGACCTCATCTCACCTTTCACCAGAGCTATCACTTGACCTCATCCCACCCTTCACCAGAGCGATCACTTGACCTCATCTCACCCTTCACCAGAGCTATCACTTGACCTCATCTCACCCTTCACCAGAGCTATCACTTGACCTTATCTCACCTTTCACCAGAACTATCACTTGACCTTATCTCACCTTTCACCAGAGCTATCACTTGACCACCACCTCACCCTTCACCAGAGCTATCACTTGACCACCATCTCACCCTTCACCAGAGCTATCACTTGACCACCATCTCATCCTTCACCAGAGCTATCACTTGACCTCATCTCACCCCTTCACCAGAGCTATCACTTGACCTTATCTCGCCTTTCACCAGAGCTATCACTTGACCTTATCTCACCTTTCACCAGAGCTATCACTTGACCTCATCTCACCCTTCACCAGAGCAATCACTTGACCTCATCTCACCCTTCACCAGAGCTATCACTTGACTCACCAGAACTATCACTTGACCTTATCTCACCTTTCACCAGAGCTATCACTTGACCTCATCTCACCCTTCACCAGAGCTATCACTTGACCTCATCTCACCCTTCACCAGAGCTATCACTTGACCTTATCTCACCTTTCACCAGAGCTATCACTTGACCTCATCTCACCTTCACCAGAGCTATCACTTGACCTCATCTCACCTTTCACCAGAGCTATCACTTGACCACCATCTTGACATACATATCTCAATATGTCATCATTTACCAAGAATTGTTACTAAAAAAATGCAATTATAGAAAAATGAAGAAAAACGTAATATAGAATTGAAATGAATCTACAAAATCTCTCTGTATGTATGTATCAACACCTGTATACAGACCAAGAGGTGTATATTACTTTCCATCTTCAAAATAAGGACAAAGTCTTCAGGTATAAAGTGATGCTAAATGTGTTGAATATGTACAAAAAAAAATATATTATGGTGTCGACGTCATATCTTGATCTCCTTAGCTATCTACGTCATGCCTCAGTGTACCTCTGGCGGGAAGAGTGTAAAAATGTGTCAAGCAGAGTTGGCTTCTGTATACAAGTCGGGTGAAGATCTGGACCTAGATTCCTAAAAATGTTCGTGTGGTGAATGTTCCTGGTTAAGTGAAGAGATAATCAGATAAAACTGCACCTAACTTGTCAACTTAAACGAAAACAAAAGAATAGCACGGCGTAAAAATATTATTGCCCTAAGATTTGAACGTAACCGGAATTAAGAGATAAAAGCGGACGAAATATAACTCGAATCCGAACCAATAAATAGGGAAACATATAACGAAATGATATACAGGTATAGAATTATACCAAAATACTCGAAAGGTGGTGACATTCCATCTGCGCGATTGTTTGCGTGACTTCCACTGTTGGCGCCTGATAGTGGTGTGGTGGCACTATACGTAGTCTTCTTCAACGGCCGCGGAAATGCAAAATACACTCTTTTTTTTTATAATACGTATGAAAACATTTTAAATCAGCTTGGGGGGTCATGTTGAGGTGCGGTTACAAAAGAAGTCTTATTCAGTCTCCCCCGTTCCTCACTACCCTCCCTTCCCCTCTCTCTTCTCTTTCAAAATCCTAGAGAATATTAATTCTAGTTATTTAAACAGTTATATGTTGCTTGGTATTAGTGGCTTCGTTAACGGTGCTTACAGACCGTTGAAACGTCCACAATATTGTATTTGTATTCGTGGCTATAAGTGTGTGTGTGCGCGTGCGTGCGTGCCAGGCGACGCTGTGGTTGCTCTCAGTAATACAACACCAGTAACAGAACCAGTTATACCACCTCAGCTCCGGAAATTAATGTGTGAACCCTTGAGACCAAAGGGTTCACGGGTTCAATTTGATGTCAGGACGCATTTGGCATTTGAATCCTTTTAGCCTCTCTCTCTCTCTCTCTCTCTCTCTCTCTCTCTCTCTCTCTCTCTCTCTCTCTCTCAATTGAGACACCATTATCAATCATTGTATCTAAAAATTAATTCCTACAACCTCACAATTCTTTACTTTTAACCAATTCTCACAAGAAGAACTACAAGCGAGCCTCTAATTTATATTCTGACGATTAATATACACGAGTAAGATTTATATTATATACATTTACAGCTTACAGAGGCATATACAATACATATACACTCACATAAAATGCGAGTGTCTCCGTGTATAGCGGGGTGATATTGTGTCTTCCCTCAGTAGGTTGGTCAGGCAATTTGTGTATAGATTTTGGAGTAGGGCGGAGCATGGTGAGGGGTGTAGCGTGTGGGGTTATTACGGTCACTCACACAACTCTGCCATCGTATTACATATAGCTTTGTGGCGGTGGACAGGAGACACACGGGTAAGATAATTAAGGGTGGCTTTTGACGACTTTGCTACAGCTATCATTTTTTTAGGGCCGGCTTATGGTAACAGAGTACTGAATAAATTTGTCAGCCAAAAATGCGGCAGCCGTCATGAGCCAACCCAACCAATATTTAAGAGGGAGGGGAGCCACTGATGCCACTGTGACTGAAGTGCATTTTTGGTTTGTATGGCAGGGGCGGATCCAGGAATATCAAAGGGGGGTACAAGAAGTTGTGGGTGGGGAGGGGGGGGAACATGGCGAGCACACCCAGCTGGGGGGTTGGGGCATTTTGAGGCCATGTACAATTGATATTAGGAGAATTTCTGACGTCTGTAGTAATTATTTTTACTGTACCAAAACGCCTGAGTACAATACCGCATTAAAGAAAATGTATTGGAGTTTTCTGATAAAATGGGGGGGTTCGAACCCCCCTGGATCCGCCCCTGTATGGGAATGAGTTCCCAGAGTACTCGAAGCTCTGAAAACAACTCGACTTTCTCAATATCGTGAAAATGTCCAACACTCCAAAGCAGAGTTGTGTTCAGCTGCTATAATACGTGTTAGAACCGATCACTGGTGTTCCTTCTCTTTATTTAAGTCATGTAACATACCTGTACCTATAGTAATCATTGAACACAACCGTCTTTACACTTCCATCCATTTGGTTAAGTTGAATAAATGTTCATTTGATGACTCCACCCCCCCCCCCCGGGACGGCTCTGATGACACATTTGTACACTATTGGAGTGACCTCACCCGAGGGGAAAACCTCAAGTTTCTTGATGTTTCCACCAGCTGTAAGTATTTACACAGGGTCCTTGACCTAACCTAACCATCTCAACTTAGCTTAACCTAACCATCTCAACTTAGCCTAACCTAACCATCTCAACTTAGCCTAACCTAACCATCTCATATTAGCCTAACCTAACCATCTCAACTTAATGACATCTCTTTGTTTACGTCACCCTGCGTGCGTCTCACTGCACCACACAAGCACTATGACCAACTAAACATCGTGTGCGCGGTCAATGTTCATACAATGTACTGTACTATAGTTTGAGACTATTAGATGCGCTCACTAATCGCTTTGGGAAGAAAGAACAAATACATTAGAGTAACGTTAAGATTCTACCGTAGTTATATAAATTTCTTTATTACTCAGGAAACATATCTAGTGCACAAAATGGTTATTAAAATTACACTGAGACTGACTTAACTAGATACGTTCATTGACTACCAACTTGGGGTCAATTTCTGTGGGATAAGATGTCATAAAAAATACACTGAGACTCGACTGCAATTAGATCCGATTATTTATTAGGTGTAAAAAATTTATTTCCAAAATAAAAAGAAAAAATATCCACGAAGACTGCGTTAATTTGATGTGTTTAATAATTAATCGAGGGTTATAGCTACAAAAATCTGTACAGAAGATACACTAAAATTAGGTAAATTAAACATGATTCCAATATTCTAGCTTAATTAATTAGGAGTAAATTATTATCTCTGAAAACGAGGTTATATTACACTAAGACTTTATATTAATTGGATATTTTCAGTTAACAGTTAAGTAATATTATCTGGGCATTTAATGTACACATCCGTTCCATGGCAGTTATCTACAACATGATAATTAAGGTGACACGACACTCACCTGGTTCAAACTTCTCTTAACTTAGTCCACAGTTTTCTCTTTAAGGTTGAAACACAAATATAACTAGATACGTAATGTTTGATGTGATGCAAATGTTTAAATCACCAGTCACTATGGGAGTTAGACGCGGGTGTAACAGTCTCCCGGTGCAACAGTCAGAACGTAACTGAGTGACTGTGGGATCCTCACCTACCTGGCCAGCCGCCACCTCACCCCAGGACGTCACACTGCAGGGATTCCACCGCGTTTATAAATGCTTATTTTTCTGTTTTTAACCCATTAAATTTCCCCAAACGTATTTTAAGGTATTTTGATATCCATGGAAAATGTTTACACAGTACATAACCAAAGATTCATTACAAGTAGAGGTCATTAATGTTAGACGCGATGCAAAATTACGTAACTCATCCCAAGTGAAATAAGTTCAAATAACCGCTCATGTTCTTGACATACCAGTTACATAGATATTTCCTTTAACATTTATACAGTAAGTTAATTTATCGGTGAATATTTATCTCGATATTAGTGTGAGGATTATATTGACGTATAACAAGGGAGAAGTTATCGTGCCACACTCATACATACAGTTCATGGCGGTGTATGATAACGTGACGTCCCCTATAACCCTCAACATTCCTCCCTCTCCAGTACAAAGTAAGTTTCCTTCCTAGCCTCCTTGGTATTTCATCTCCCTTGAATATATAAAAGCAAGACATAGAGACAACCACCTTTCATCATAACATACCATATAAAAATAAATATTAAGCAATCATTAGTGTTCTTTGCCAACAATGCGGATCTTGACGTAGATAAACTACTTTTTTTTGGGTTTACTCATATTATTCACTAACCTGTTTTAAGTCACTTCCACTTCCCAGAACACCACGAGACGTTAACTAAACCCAAATACACGTAAAGGATATAATGACGATGTAATAAGGAAATACCTCATGACTTACAACATGATATTTTTTTTAAGAGCCCTAAATTATAAACTGGAACCTAACATTCAGTAGGACTTTATTCCCACGTCTTAAAATATACGGTAATAATAATTTAAGATTCTTCGGGAATGAAAATATGACCCTGTGTTTGTTTGGTGACTAGTGACTAGGATGCTGACAGCTTTCCTCCATAAAGAATTATCTCATTCTCTTGATTTTTAAGTGAGAGTCTTATCTGTGTGCATTAATATGTGAGAGATAAGGTAACTAATTACTATATCACTATTACCTTGAATCACCCACCACAGAACGTGTACCCGTTGAGGTTAAGTAACGCCTGACACTAAATATGGGCATAAGTTGTATAATTTGTTCTCTAAATGTATGATTATGTAGGACAATTTATCGTATTTTTGGATGTGTACATAAAAAAATGTAAAAAAAAATTAACTGTTGTTGCTAAGAAAAATGAAATACATATAATTATTTTTTTTTAAAGAAACGTGGAGGAAGGAATTTTTATTAAATAATTTTTTGGGAGGACATCCGTGCCTTTATAATGTTTATATTTGGTTGTTGCTGTTAATGTTTTTACTATTATTTATATCTTCTCTTTTAGCTATATGTCTGTCTCCTTATCTCCTTGGTTGGTTATTTCAGTGTGTTGTTATTACCGTTTTCTCATCATCTCCTCGTCTTTTGTTCGTTTTCTCTGTTTCGCACCGTAAACAGTCTTGCCATCACCTTATTTCCTTAACTAATCATTCCAATAAATTATAATAAATCTTAAAATGTTCGAAGAGGATGATGTGTGTGCCAGAGGTGAGTTGGGGGGTGCGGGGCTGGGTGTGGTGGGGGTTAAGTGGGGCAGAAATATGGACACCGTAGACTGGGTCAACTTATTGGTCAGCTGGGGGCTCTGCTTCATGTTCCTGATTCTACTTTTACTTTACTTTTATCCTCTTCACCACTGATCGGCTCATTAGCCGCTTGGGCGATCGGTTTACGCACTGTTGGCAAGTACTGGGCATGCACCGGCTCCTGAATGTACCTGAACCTGCTCCAGTGCTGGTCAAGTCTGGTCTTGAAAGAGCTCACACTCGGTGCCGTCACAACACTTTCTGGTAGATTGTTCCAAGAGTTCACAACCCTCACTCAGAAAAAGTTTGTCCTCACAGTTTTCTGGACTTGCGGCTTCTTCAATCTTGAGCTGTGACCCCTTGTGGGGCGAGCGTCCGCCAGCTCCAAGTAAGGACACTCGACTGAGTAGTGCCCCTTGAGATGCTTATACACCTCAATTAGGTCGCCCCTTGCCCGTCTGTAGTATAAGCTAGGCAAGTTCAGGCGCTCCAATCTCTCAGGGTAGCTGAGGTGCCGAAGTGCAGGCACCATTCTGGTGGCCCTCCTTTGAACATTTTCAACCAACTGACAGTCTCTAGCATATCTCGGGGACCAGACGGGGTGACAGTACTCCAGATGGGGAAACATATCCAGCAATACTGTGTAACTTATTTTTAACGTTCGTCTCCAACACTACATTTAAAAGGCCTGTGACCTCTTTATGCTGCATGATAGTGTGGACCAAAACTAGTACTGTAGTAGCACATAGGGAGATTTATCAAATAATTTGGTGAGAAATCCCAGAACAACAGCCTACCCAATCTGAAGTGGCTGGATGAGTCCTTGCTGCTCTTTTCAAAAGGGTTTCAATAGGCCACTGACACATACAGGTAGTAATTTTTCATTCACTAATTACCAAGATAGATATACTGTAGTCTATAGTAAATAAGGAGGGCGGTTACTTCCAGAGCATGCCCCATAATTTACACGTGATTTATCCATCTCAGTTAGCATTTTTCCACCCAACTGACTTTTATCAAAATCAGAGCTGGGAAGGTTTTATTTTTAGAAGTCTCGAGTATTTTTGTTGTCAGGTGCAATCAGTAAAATGAATCATAGGTTGCTAATTTGGTTACAGCACAAACCTCTCAAGTACGTTATTGCTGGTTGAGGAAGGCATTGGGATACTGTACTGTACTGTACTGTACCTCTCACCTGTTTTTATCTATTAGGCTGCAATCCAAAAACACGAGGGATTGTGTACGTGGAATCTGTAAAGCTACTAATTTGCACAGAGTTCTTGAGAGAAAGGGGGAAGGAAGGTAGAGTGAGAAGAGAGATGAGAAAATTGTTGATGACAGTGGTAAAGAAGACAAGGCAAGGAAAGGTAATTTGGATGACCTTTCCACCCTTAGCTTAAAAGAAAAATAGTGTTAATCTTTACACTCCTACACATCAAGGACAGTAAAACAAGTAGAAAAAGGTTCAGGAAATGTTAATGTGAGGAAGGAGTTATGTATGGATCACAAAAATAGATAAACTTATCATGAAGACGTAACAGTCCAGCAAAAAGTAGGACCTTGTGAACTTCTCAAGATACTGAGACAACTTTAGTGGGTGAAAGGTTGTGTGTGTCCTACAGGAGTTTCTGTACTCATGTGAAGATAAACTTAATGTGTCACCATTTCCCTTCATAATTATTTTTTTTTCTTATGCCTATTACAGTACAAATTTAGCTGCATCAACCAGCTCTATGAAGGCTAATCATGACTGCCTTACTCACTCATTTATCTTATCCTGTGAGTGATCCAGTAATTGACAACTCTTCTTGGTTCACGTTACCATCTGGACTCAGAGCCCACACAATTCAAGATTAACTCTACAGACAGTAAAGGCTGGAGGGTTGTTGTAATGACTGAACATGGTGTACATTCACAGTTTAAAGTCATGTCGCTCTCGCCACTTCATGAACCTTGAGATTGAGGCTTGTGACCTAAGAAATGCATTTGTTCACTGCGTCAGTTTCACAAGTCTCAATCTCAGGGTTCATGAAGTGTCAGGAGAGACGACAGAATTTTTTACTGTGACTGTACGTGATCATCGGAAAAAACAAGGACATGACTGTTGTCTTTGACTATATCAGACTGGTCACTCCATTTTGTCACAACCAACTATAATTTTAACCTCATCTTAGATCGACATTAACCCCTTGTGTGCGAGTTCCCCCTCTGAGCTGAATAAAATTGTAGTGAAGGGGTTAAAGGTCAAAGAGAAATTTGTCAAGATATTTTGATGTACCAATGTTTATCAGACAATATTTTACACATCTAACACAGGTGACCTAAAAGATAATCACAAATCCAGGTATATTTCTTTAATTTTGTAGATGAAGACATTGAGGCAGACAAATTAGATGAAGATTAACTACAGAGTTGTTAAAGATTTACTCCCAGAAAATCACTTTGGTTTCCATATGTAACAGGAGGATAGCAGTACACTGAATGTTCAATGTGGAAGCAACAGGTTCACAGGTTGCAAGCAGTTATGACTATCACACGGATGGCAGCGTCATTTGAAAAAGCTATTGGGGTGCCTTAGCTTAGCTGGTAGCATTCTGGACTCCCATCTGGGAGGCTTGAGGTCAATCCCACAGCCAGGCAGGTTTGGTGGGGTGTTCTATGCTGTGGTGTGCACCGAGTCAGTCACTCATCATATCAAGGCCAGGACCAAGCTAACCCTTCTCACCCGAGGGTTGCCGTCATCTCGTATCCTTCTTAACCGTAGCACTGATATATATGTATATATAAACCCTATCTCCATCACAGCTGCAAGTTTGATCATAAGTGGACATTCCACATTTAGTATGGCAAATATATAAAAAGTTACAGCAAGTTAACTTATTCTTGACACCCTGAGATTACAAATTATCTTCAAAGTACAGTACAGTATTGTATAATAATAAATCATATTACCAAGTTTGGCTCGTTTGAAATGTCTTGTTCTATTGTATTCAAAACATATACTCGTACATCCAGCACTGCTGGGAAGAGAAAAACGTGCATAACAAATACTGTCTATCACTGAATAGCTAAAATGTTCAAAATATGTTTTTAAGTGTCCAGACGATGGCTTTCAGATTTGTTTAGTATTGTAGGCACATTTATATAATATCACATTATTTGCCACAGCCACACTAAGTAGTATACTGCGTATACGATGTGCGTGCATGTGTACATAAACATATATGTATACACACACATTTAAAGCCATCCATAGATTGGCTGAATTTAGTTTACTAAATTCTAGACCAAGATTCTGAATAAGACAACTGTACATACTGTACGTGAAGTTAGAATTATTTTACTTGGTGTGGTTGCATGAAATAAAGTCTCCAAGTTTTCATTAATAGGTAAGTAAAATGATTTCACTCACCGGTACAATAAGGGGTAGTCCGGGTACCCTCACTTGAGATCAATCCACTGGTACCAAACACAGGAATGAGAGAATGTATGTACAAATATAATAATTATTGATTCCTCTAAGCATAAGTAAAACTACAACATCAATCCCAAATGTAAATGAACAATTCCTTTTATTGTGGAAAATCTTGCCAAAAAAACTACAACTCAACAAATGTTTTTTTTTTTTCTCCAAATTTACATGACAGATAACTCAAACTACCTCATGTATTTTCATAATATTTAACAAAGTCGAGGATGTTGTTTTACGCTTGTCTGTTATTTACTAGCGTTGATTAAGGATTTGTGATTCGGTACATGGCAGAAGAATACTGAGAATGAAGAAGTATGAGTGCTGTTAGTTGAGTGAGGGCGTGAAGTTGGACCATTGTATGTCGAGGTTTGGCCATTTAGTTGCAAGGCAGGTTAGGAACTCGGAATTACTTGCAGAAAAGCCCACATGACTCTCCTGTAGCGTGACGCAGCCTTCTGCATATTGAATCTGAAGAGAAAGAGAGAGAGCAGACAGTTTATACAAAGGATCTTTATTTTTCTTTTTTCTTTTAAGTCTGTTTGTACAGTAGTTATTATAATAGAGTTGGCACTCTACTCATCATCATAACAGGCTGACAAGAGACGACACAGCATATAATCGCAGTTAACCCATGCAAGTGCATAAAATGGTCATAAAACATTGATGAGGATACGTTTTCATATCCTTACCTTACTCAGTGGGCACGAGGATTCCAGCCCATTATAATGATAAACAATAAAGGTGTCAGGCGGGGCATACGATTGGTCCGGAGTGAAAAAGGTTTCAACGAATTTGTGGTAGAGGATGACGCCCATGTTGTCTGGGTCTAGCTCCAACATCATGAACTGGATGCTGGGAACAAAAGAACATAATTATAATGCACAAGTGTCATAAGGATATGTCTAATTTTTATTACTTTGGAGGTTTTCTAAATTCTAGCCCAAAATAAAATAAATCTTATATCACTTGCTAGCCACAGTCTACTCCGTACTGGGCAGTCTTCCTATAGCTTGATAACCCACAAAGAGCAATTTCACATTCTGTTACACTCGCTCCAAAAAATATCTTTACGATTCTGTGTTAGACGAAACGACAACATGCGTAGGATTTTTATAACTAGATCTAGGCAACAGGAGCCGCAGTGTTCATTTTGAAATTTATTGCACCTCTCAAAGATACTTTTGTGAGTGTGTGTACCATACCAGGATATACAAACATTATTGAAATTTCCTTTCATATAACAAGAGTAAATAAGGTGGTTATTATTTATATGAGCACTAACTTGCCTGGCTACATGATGGAGCTACACTATAGTACCTTGAGTTGTGTGAGAGAAGGACATTGTGTTTTTGTACTCTTATGTAATGGCTCCAAATGGCACATCTTATTTCTTCTTGAAAATATCACTGGAGGTTTCTATGTCATGACAGAACGATTGGCCATGGCATAGATACCTCCATACTGCTTTAACCCAACACACCACACCATTAAATACCTCCATACTACTTTAACCCAACACACCACACTGGAGTAACTTACAAGTCATCATCAGTGCACAGATTAAGCTTCTCCAACACCTCCTTGAGTTTTTCTCCTTGAATAAAACGGTTGCCCTCGGTGTCGTACCAGCTGAAGACCTGCTTGGCTCGCTCAACCTCCGAGTCTGGGGTGACCAACTTCTTGCACCACGCGAACAGAACTATCGGGTTAAAGTGAAGGAAACCTAAAATTGTTTATGGGAATAGAATAATGGAGGTTACAGTAACAGTATCTCTCTTAATTAAAATATAAGGGGGCCTAAAGATAAGTGACCTGGTTATGGAATGGATCACAAATTTGTCATTTAAGAGTCAAGCTATGGGAAACAAATGACTGTCACTGTTGTTGCATAAAGAGTGAACAAAAACATTTCCCATTTATTTTAGTTGACTTGACTAACAATAAAAGGCATGCCGTACAGTATATGAAAGACAAAAATCCCCAAGGCTTCAAATCTTATCCTTGTTGAGTACTGATATTTGGGTACGGTACTGTATACTGTATAATGTCTTGGCTTAGTCGTACATGTCATTTTTCTCAGTTTTGGAAGGTTCGTAGCTCTAGGTATTGATTTCATAATATTCCCATTTTAAATATGTAGCTTAATCTGTCAAAAACAAA
Source organism: Homarus americanus (assembly GCF_018991925.1). Taxonomy (NCBI): domain Eukaryota; kingdom Metazoa; phylum Arthropoda; class Malacostraca; order Decapoda; family Nephropidae; genus Homarus; species Homarus americanus. Next base: position 1,979,942 of record NW_024720811.1, on the reverse strand, counting down.
ACTCTTCGTGATTTAATATATTTCCCAGTTATCAAGTTAGTCACATAAATTATTCAACTGTGAAATTAGTCATGTTGCTGTTAACTTCTAAATGGCAGTATGGTAACATCTGCCATCTTGTGTGTATTAAATAAAAACACATCCTTAAATTACTGGTTATGAAGAACAAACCTGAGAGGTGAGTCTCTGAAGCAATAACCCAGACTGGATTGGTGGGGTTCTTGAGGTACCAGCCCACCTGCACGTACCGTAGGTGTTCCAGGCGGGTCAGGAACCCCACCGACGGTCGTTTTAAGATGCCGATCAAACCTACAAAACAATTCATAAAGTAAACAACACACAAATGAGACACATCACTGGCTGCTTAGGTCTGATAAATTAAGTGACACACACATAAGTACAGTAAAGCCCCGAATAACGACGGTAATGTGTCCTCCAGTATTGCAGTGTAAGGTGAATCATTAATTAATGTACCATTAAAATAAAGCAATAATAATGAGATGCGTCCCCCAGTGTGACCTTTCCATAACTTTTGTGTGACGTTTTACCCTCTTTTCCCCAAAACAATACAATTAATGAAAAATGCAAACTATAATTCTTTAAATGTTGTTTATGAATTCACCTTATACAATATAAATCAATAATAGTAAGATCGCACAAGAGGAGACGAGACGGCATTATTTTCGTTCATGTTTACAACACCCGTGACGAATGACGATGGTTCTATTTCTTCATAAGAAACTGAAGAAATAAGACCCTGGTTGTTGCTTTAGTAAAATTAATGAAAAAAAAAATTGAATATGTACTGTATGTATTAAGTAATGTTATTTAATGTTAATAAATGGAACAATAGAAGTAGCTAACCATTAATGGTAAAGAAAAAACAAAATAGATTGGGAATGCCATCGTATGTAAGTGAGTACAGTACAGTATACTGTATGTGAAAACATCGACATTTCTCTAGGACATAAGAATATGAAAGCAACACTTATTACTGTTCATATATGTTTTAAATAATACTTACTAATGTAAAACAAAAATTCTACTAACAAATGGTGGTAAAGTCTAAAACATAAGGACAGCCAATGAATATTGTGCGAGTTTTTACTCAGATGATTTCTTCAACTCTCACTGAAGCTGAAGCTTTCCATAAAGATATCATAGCTGTTGCTGAAACTGTTATTAACTCTGAAGTTGCTGAAGCTGCTTATGATGCTGAATTTGATGGTATAGCTAAAGTTGGTGGTTCAGGCTTTTGAATAATAATGTTGTCGAAGGAACCTTTCGCAGCCGCTTTCTTTTCTCATTATACATCTTTATGTAGAGGTCATATGCATTTTTCACGTTCCTGCTAATTTTAATGCTTCATTCTGTTGGATCCATTTCAGAAAATAATATCATGTTCATTGCTTGCTCCATATAATATCCACAGACCTCTCATCTTTTTCATATCGTTTTAACACCTAGTTTCTCGTCTAAGCTTATACACTTTCTTTTAGCTTTTGAACCAGCACTGTCATATGTTGCTCTCTTGCTCATGTTGAATAGGGACGCAAAATAATGCTGTAAGAAACCTGAGAATGTTTTTTCTTCTTTTCCTGTTCAGATGCATGAAAACAAAAGGCCCGCCAGCTGCGACTGTTTATACTAGCGATGCTGGCGTCACCCTCACAAGCCCGGCAGCCTCCGTGCACAAAGCGTGTTTTTTGTATAATACTATACATATCAGGATTTAGTTATTATTTATATGAAAATGTAATTTTACTTAATTTGTTATAATATTTTCGTCGTAAATATGAAAAAAATAATGGTGTAAATTGAATTGGGTCCTAAATTAACCAGGGTCATAAATATGAATCGTCGTTAGTAGAACCGTCTTTATGGGAGGCTTTCCTGTACTAGTACAGTATGCATACACAATATTTCAGGTTGACAATAAAAAAGTAATACTTCTGTACTGTACTAATCACACATCTCTCTCTCATTATAACTTTCTCCCTGATCAAGTGGAAACACAACTTGTAAAAATACTCACTCAGGCCACCGACATCCTTGAGTCCATCCCACACATACGACGAAGCTCGGCCAGTGATGAGGAGGTTAATAAGGCCCTGACCCCCATGACCTTGGCTGCCGTCGATGAGGCTCTCGCCAAGGTCTCCCATTTCCTCGCTCACGGTCTTCACACCCTGTTAACATTTACAAGTTTTATTATACCAAATGATTCGGATTATTCCAAACTGTAATTCTAATGGCACTGTAACATTATGGGTTTCTACCAACTGTTTAGGTAGAGGTCACATTAAGGGCTTCAAGAGATGGCAATCAAAGGGCTTAAGCACTGTAACTCATTAAATAAAGGAAGAGAGGGAGAGATAGAGAGACAGACACAAAGAGAGGGAGAGATAGAGAGACAGACACAAAGAGAGGGAGACAGAGAGGGAATGGAGATCAAGAAATTAAATGAGTAACTAAATTAAAAGTTTTCCTATTATCTTTTACAGAATATCCCGTTCAAGAAACAGTCTGAAACAGCTCGGGCGGCAACAAAATTGATCAATCTGGCTGGCAGGAAGTTCAGAATGACAACCAGGTAAGCCATGTAAAGCACCAACACACTGTACCTTAGTCAATATGACAGAGTAGAGGAAGAGTAGAACACCATACTTGGCTTTGTACTTATCCAGGTGAGTTTCTAAATGGTTCTGCAATGAGTGGGCACTTTCAAACTGCCTTAATCTGAAAGTCAAATAGAAAACAGAAGTAGATGATAGTTACCTTATTTTGCATCGATGTTATTTCTAATTTAACTTTATTATGATAAGACTATAATCTCCCCAATACTGTATTTTGTTTGCAATTACAGGCCTGACTATTCACAAATAGGGGGGATTAAGTTAGGTTAGCATGAGGTAAAATTAAGCTGGGGCCGAATATTCAGGTGATCTCTTTCCCTCCCAATATTGGAGGTCATCTGGGCCAGTCACAGGGCAATAACAAACACTAATATCACCTTATTCACCAAGGTTGCTGTAAAATTACCAAGTCTGTGATTATCTGACTCACCTAACACTGGAATGAAAAAGACTGTAATCTTTGGCACTTGGTGTAGGTGGCGGCTGGTCTGGCTCCTGTGGACTTGAGCCTGTGCAGTCAGTATTCAGTGGCAAGGGGTCGTCCAAACAGGCTACCTCAAAGGGACCTGTAAGGGGGGGGGGCAGGGGAAACATAGTTATGGTAGAGAAGTCATTATAAAATATAAAATGTCACTCAGAATTTGACAATAAGAACATAGAACAGCATCTCAAGGCACAGTACTCACCGTAATCTCTCTGGAGAGGAGCATTACTCTCGCTGCCATGAGTAGGAGAATTAGACTTGTCACCCATGTGCATGGCTAAAGTAGGCGGCTGTTTACACTGGCACAACATCTCCGTCAGAGCCGTGGCCAAGTACTGGTCCACTGTTCTACTGTCAACCTAGATCATAGCGATAGACTGAATCAATATCCTGTAAGACACCGTGATACAATACAACCAAGAACTTACATTAAGGTTTGCAGTAAATTGTTGTATAATTAGTCAGCCCAAAGAGAAACCAAATAAGCACGAAGTAACGAGACATAAATAATATAAATTAGAACAAAATATTAATCCAGAGTGATGAAATTAATAGAAGTTACTGTATTTTTTCCCAGGTGAAAGTTTGTTCCCAGGAGCATTTAGAACTAGCCCACCACACATTAGTCAAACTGATCAGTCCAACTTTGAATCATGTGAAGAATAGACCCCAGCTTTTTTCACCTGATGATTCAGTACCCTAATATTAGCTAACCTAGTCTACCTTAACCCCCCCCCCCCTCCTAGGTGTCATGAGGGTGTTTAGTCATCAGGTAAAATAAGCTGGGGAACTTTATCTTCCCATGATCTAAGAAGGGACTCCAACTTACCTCCCTGAGTTGTGAAAACTGGTGCTTGGAAATAAGGTTCTTGATGAGGAAGGCCTGCACGGGGGCGATGACAGCACATGGTCCTCCACTTGTTTGGATTAATGCCGTTTTCTCATGTTCACTAAAGATAAAACCTGAAAAGACACCTCAGTTTTATCAGCAGTACAGTACTTGTTTGCTTTTGCTGTTTTGGCCTTTTACCATCACCACTTGCACTGACTCACCATGATGACGAAATGGAATAATACCACACACACAAACAGTGCCACAGTCAACAGTCTCTACTATGTGGGATGTCAGTTAACAAAAGACCGGATTATGTATGTGGCATGCTATGGGGTGACTGTGAGATGATCACTTGAGATAACTAAGTACAGTATGGTACACTAGATAAATATTTGCTTACATCCACTACATGTTTCATACAGACACTTTAAACATTACGTTCATGTTCATGTTGGTTTTCTTCCTTTTTCCACATTTGCTTTATACGTATACAGTACAGTGAAATGAACTTATTAGTCAGATACCATCAGAGAATTCTAGGAATTGTAACAACACTGTCACTTCTCTACACCTTTACCCTCAGTGTCTTCAGCACATCATTTAAAAGTCTGGTAATAACTCAGTTTAGTTAAATGCATGAATTTATTAATTTATTAAAAAATATTAGATGTATACTACAGGAATCTATTTTCATGGAAAGGACTTTTATTTTATTTTAAATATTAAAACAGAAGATAAATAGTACTTTAGGTAGGCAGTTTAGTTTATTTCATTTTATAAATGATAAATTATAGACTGGTACTTCCGGAATGTTATGTTGGTGTTAACATGCCAGAAGCAGCAGACAGTGATACATTCCAAAATGCTGACGGAGTCGGTGTCTCCTCCCTCCAGATCGAAGAGAAAAGAAAAACTCATATGCAAAATTTATTCCTTGTGCAATTTTTGTCCATCTCACGAGTTAAGAAATCTTTTTTATTCTATAGAAATTTTTTTCTAAAATTAGTGCTAAGACCACTCCTCGTTCGGGTGTTTACAAGAAAAACTTGGGAAAATTATCAAGGAAACGTTCTATTCCTCCACCTGATTTGTTTTATTCTTGAGGAAAGAAAATTTTATCCAGTATAGATATTTTTCATTAGGTAGTTGGGTAACCCAGAACCTTATTCTTAAGTATTACCTAATAAAATTTGATGGTAATGCAGTAGTGTGTTATGATGAGCCACTTTAGGAGGAAAATTCTATAGAAAAAATAAAACTTGTTTCTTAGCTTTTGAATATCAACTAAACTTTAGAGTTAAAGTAATTTTCGTCCTGTACTTTTGTTTTTTCCGACTTTTTCAAAATGAACACGGACCTCAGTGGACTGCTCTCCACAGTGTGCCACCATTATCACCTGTATATATATCAGTGTTAAAAGACAAATGTTAAATAGACATCAACACTTCCGTTATATACGTGCAGAAAACTGGCAGAAATGCTTTACAGTGCTTTTCATATAACCAATACTTATTTGGTGATTTTGTTCCGAACAGCGTTTCATACCTGAAGGGTTTGCCAGTGATCATCTACCATTTATTAATAAGACAAACCAACCAACCAACCAAACCTAATCGAACATAGCTATCCCAGGATGGAAGTGCATTGTTTTAGGTTAGGTCAGGTAAATTAGTTAGGGTGTTATTTTGTTATTAACAGTTCATATGGAAAGGTGGCTGGGAAGGTTTCTTTTGTGTTAGGATCTCTCCTTGGCCAGCACATCAACAGTTTGACTATAAACTTGGCAGCGACGACATTGTGCCAAATTTCCTCATAAAAAATACTTGCAATTCCACAACTTTTATTGACATGCAAAGGGTAAGAAAAAAATTCCTCAGTAAAAAAAATTTCGCCCAATTCATAATAGCACAAGTTGTTAACTATTACCCATTTGACTACAGTCTCTTCAGATTGTGTTTTACATTGAAATATTTATGGAATTATTTATTATTAAGTTTTTCTCAGAGTGAAGTAAATGACTGGGCATTGTTGGTGTGTTGATATTGACCTGAACAATAGACTTAATTGGTTTAATAAATCATTATTTACACAAACTAAGAAGTCTGTCACACTACATGTTGTGTGGCATAAACTACAATAGTTAATATACAAACAGATAACAAAAAGATTTATCACCTGAGGTAAATAATGAGTCAGGAATTTTTTTAAGTTAAAGATAAGAGTTTCAATGATAAAGTAACTACAAGTTTCCTCACCCTAACTAACCTATAACCATCACAAAATATCAGAAACATTAGGTTTCATAACTTTAAAACACGTACCAGCTATTTCTTATATAAGGGGATCAACAAAGGCTTGAAGACATGACCTCATCAGCTTAACTTTATCAGCTTTAAAACACACATATCGACACAGATTTTGAGAAAATAACATTAAGAAAGAAAGTTGGTAAACTAAACTGATTATTAAACGAGAGAATATAAAGACTGAAGTTTATTAAGGGTTGTGTAGAGGGGGTGTAGGTTAGAACCGTCAACCCACCTTGTGACCATCTAGCAAATAACTCAGGTCTGATGTTTGGTCCCCACACCAACTGTGATACTTCTTGGATGGATGCAGACCCACGCGTGGAGCCTTCCGTCATTATAAATAAATAGTTTGTCTAAGGGCCCAATAAATAGTGTTTTTCATTGACTACAGCAAAGGGGTGTCTCGTCGTGACCAGCCACAACCCAGCCGACCCTCTCACTACTGAGGTAAACAATGCGGTTCATTTTATCACATACCTGTCATATGCAAATTAATACATCCATGATACATAAATTTTGTTTTTTTTTAATTTTTCTAACACTTAAAATTATCCCGTGATGATTATATTTATTTAATTGTTAATGGGAATTTTTTATATTTTAGTTTATAAATCGCAATCGGTGTTATAATGCTCATAGGTTGTTTGTTCTATGTAAATGTTGGATTAGTATTGGTTAGATTATGTTTCCTTGTGCACTGTAATCGGCGCTACTGTCTCTTTACCTAGCCAGACAAGAAACTAGCGTCTATTGAAGTACTCTACGTTGCAAATTACTGTAATATAACCTCCAACTACCTATTTTTTTTTAGATTCAAAACTGGAAATTAGGTGATCAGTAAAACAAATATATTTCTTATAACCAATAATCAATTTAAATATATGTAATAATCCACGAATAAAGGAATGTTATTGTTGAAGTGGTTAGCTAAGCAATGGCAATCCCACAAAATACCAGATAGTGCAATTTTACCTGTGACCAGCCAAGCGAAGCGATGACCCACCTCGGTTAATATGTTAACAGTACACCTAGGAATGTACTGTAGTGGACACTCTCCCCTACAACTGATCTTCCGTCTTCGCCTCAGCCAATCAGCAGCGAGTTCTATACCACAGGCCCCGCTCCTGATCTGTTCGCTAATTGACCACTTGCCGTCCTCTTCTCAGGCAATCAGTTGCGAGTTCCTGACCACAGTTTCTGCTCTCGATTCACTCGCAGATTGGCCAGTTACTGCCCTCACCTCAGCCAATCAGTGGCGCCTTTCATCTTGCATCTCTGGACCTTGAGTAAGGAGAATCATACAAATACCCACCATGCCTCTTCTCCAAACCCTAAAACATCAATTCCCCTGGGGTCACACTTTACTCTAGCTTAGTTTAGCTTACCTAACCCTCTCTTGCCGCTGGTGGACTGCGGGACGTCGGTTACTGGTTAAGCTACAAACCAGCACTCCGCAAGGTGGAAAGCCCAATTACTATTATTGTTCCTCTGTACTTCTTAACCTTACCTTGCCCTTCATCTTCTTGTTCTCTTTAGAGCCTCAGCTCTCATATCTTGGTGTTCTCGCTCGCTCTGAAGGTCGTTCTACTCCACGCTCCCAAGCCGACTTGTAATCCCTGACCTACGGCCTAGAAAACAGTGCGTTAATGTTCGAAATAAGGCAAACAGAGTATTGGGTTTTATATCTAGAAGTGTAAGTAATAAGAGTGCAGAGGTCTTATTGCAACTATATCTTGCGCTAGTCAGGCCGCACCTCGATTATGCGGTTCAGTTCTGGTGCCCTTATTATAGAATGGATATCAATTCACTAGAGTCGGTGCAGCGAAGAATGACGAAAGTGATTCCGGGACTTAGAAACCTTCCCTATCAAGATAGGTTAAAGAAACTAAACTTGCATTCCCTAGAAAGACGAAGAGTGCGGGGAGATATGATAGAAGTATTTAAGTGGGTGAAAGGAATCAATAAAGGTGATATAGATAAAGTTCTTATAATATCCGAGCAGGATAGGACTCGGAACAACGGATTTAAGTTGGATAAGTTTAGGTTTAGGAGGGAGATAGGAAGGAACTGGTTCACAAATAGGGTGGTGGACGAGTGGAACAAGCTTAGCAACTTTGTAGTAAGTGCTGGAACGCTGGAAAGTTTCAAAAGGAGGCTGGATAGGTTCATGGATGACAGAGTGGTAGTAACTCTCGACAGGAGCTGCCATGCACAGGCCAACCGGCCTATTGCAGACTCCTTATTTTCTTATGTTCTTAACACAGCAACTCCCCTGCATCTTACTTCACTGTACATACAATATATGTAAATAGAACGTTATTGTGAGTTTCCTTTCTCTCCTCTATCCTGAGTGCGAGATCTCCTTTTTGTACACGTGTGCCCAAGAAAGAGAAAATTTACACATACGAAAGAGAATTTTGACTACACTACGCTACAAGTGGTGACCCCGGAGTGACGCACTTACAGGATGGACGAGAAATGGATATCTCTTCCAATCTTCAATCGCAACATTGAAGACTGGCTAGTACATGTGGATGCAGCTCTCACCGGCTCAACAGCCCCAGACGAGCTAAACAGAAGTACGTCGCCCTGGTCTGTTCCTTGCTGACAGAAGTCGCCATGGAAAGTATCAAGTTATCGCCAACCCTCCAGATGACAACAAATTAGCAGCTCTAGAGATGCTCTCAAGAGGCGATATCAGCGGCCTGGCCCCAGTCTCCTGCAAGACTTATCAGGTCTCTCCTTGGGCAACTCAACGACTGCACGTCTCTTGGACGAGCTGCGGAGACTGAACTCCCAACACACCGACAGGCTTCCTAACACTGTTCTGCGTCAGCTACACGCTCAGAAGCTCCCTACGGAAGTTCGTCTCGCCCTGTCAGCACTGGACTACTCTACAACCTCGGCGACCTACGCAGCCACGGCTGTGGTGCCATATGGCAGCAGGGTGATCAGGGTCTACCATTAGACGACGCATTGTGTTTCCAATATCTTCCCAGGCGGTAGTACCTCCCTGTTTGATAAGTTCTGATTCTCCATATCAAGTTATAGTTTCTGATCCTTTACATTAAATAGTATATAGGTTCTGATCCTCTACATTCAGTTTATATAAGCCTGACCCTCTATATGCAGTAGTATATAGGTTCTGATCTTCTCCACTTAAGGTTCTTCGTAATACCTGTACTCTCGTCGGGAACTCCATGACGTCATATTTCCCAGAACACGGACTTGCACCATGTATCTCTGCCATCCAGGTGTGGGTTTTTTTTTTGTGGACGATATATGCGTACCTTCTAGGACTCTAGGTGTTGCGAGTAATGTATATTCTTGGAGGATGTATCCGTCTTTTTAAGCGGCTATACATTAGTGAATGACATTTTGATGAGTTTTATAGACGCCCAAATAGCCAATGTTACAATAAAACACGAACGCGAAACTAATATTTTTTTTTTAGGCTACGTGAATTTTACTAACTAATCAGACTATCTAACCTAACTAAAACTACTGTATATCATCCTGAAGGAAATTTTTTCCTTCAGTTTAATCTTTTTTATAATAAAATAATGTTGTTTAGCTATCATCGTAATATTTTTTTCTTTAGTGGGTGTAATTATGTTGCTTAAAGGTAAGTAGGAAATTTTGTTCTCGTCTCATTCAGAATCTGGCACGATATGGACACCTTAGTGGCGGACGTACGATGACTCAGAGATTCTCCGTATCACATAACAATCACTGATACTAAGAAGAACCTTGACAGTTTCCAAGTTCTTTTATCGTTATTCCTACATCAGCTGCGTCTTATATTTTCTTCCTACTCTCTATTGTTAAATGTCTCTTGATTTGGTGTAGATCAGTGGCGAAGAGGATTAAAGAATAAAAGTGTAAGTGAAGGATATATGAATAGAGAAGTGGCGCTAACATTTTTTTTTTATCTGGTATTTGTTCTTATAATTTTATTCAGTTCAATATAGGTTCTGATCCATTATAATCAGTTCATTATTGGCTTTGATCCTTTATCAGTTCAGTATAGGTTTTGATCCGTTATAGCCAGTTAATATTAGGTTTTGATCGTTATAATCAGTTCAATCTAGGTTCTGATCCGTTATAATCAGTTCAGTATAGGTTCTGATCCGTTATAGCCAGTTCAAATTAGGTTTTGATCGTTATAATCAGTTCAATATAGATTCTTGTCTGTTATAATCAGTTCAGTATAGGTTCTGATCCGTTATAATCAGTTCAATATAGGTTCTTGTCTGTTGTAATCAGTTCAGTATAGGTTCTGATCCGTTATAATCAGTTCAATATAGATTCTTGTCTGTTATAATCAGTTCAGTATAGGTTCTGATCCGTTATAATCAGTTCAATATAGATTCTTGTCTGTTATAATCAGTTCAGTATAGGTTCTGATCCGTTATAATCAGTTCAGTATAGGTTCTTGTCTGTAATAATCAGTTCAGTATAGGTTCTGATCCGTTATAGTCAGTTCAAATTAGGTTTTGATCGTTATAATCAGTTCAATATAGATTCTTGTCTGTTATAATCAGTTCAGTATAGGTTCTGATCCGTTATAATCAGTTCAGTATAGGTTCTGATCCGTTATAGTCAGTTCAAATTAGGTTTTGATCGTTATAATCAGTTCAATATAGATTCTGATCCTTTATAGTCAGTAAAATTCATCTTATAACTTGATCCTAAGTAAGTACATAAATAGATTGTATTTTCTAACGTCTTCCAACAGTTTCTCAAGATTGAAAGGGATTGATAATTAATTAGATAAAGCAAATTGCCCACAGCTCTGGTGGGAGGAACCTTGCATAGTTTAAGACATTTACTCAGGGCGGCTTGGCCTTGAGGTAGATGGAGCCTCAGAACCTACCTACCAAATAAGCGGAGCAAAATAACACGATGCCTCAAGTAATATGAATATGGAAAATAAGATGGAGGAAATTATGTGTTTGTTATGTAGAATTACTTAATATAATGTTTATACATACAAGAAATATATATACACACACACATATATATATGAAAATATGTATACTTCGCTAGTTTGTGTTATTTCACATGCTATGAGATAAATTTCATTATGTACAGTATATAGAACTATTATTTCAATGCTTCTAGTACTAGGATAGATATCTTATCCACGTTTTCATTGTGGATTTACATGAAATATATATATATATATATTTACTTGATATTGAATATAATTATATGCTTTATCATTGTTAAAAGATACTAGCCTGTGTTTTCATACTCAGAGTCATACACGTAATGAACATAAACAGACATTACTATGAGCTCATTTGGATCAGTTTGTCCCGAGCCTAGCAAGACCTTAATCCCCGCTCTACGTTAACTGAAATAATAGGGTAATTGTCTGATGCAGTTTATCGGTAATGTCCCCCATCGTCAGTATTCACATAACTTATAGATGAGGCTACAGTGTGTGTGTGTGTGTGTGTGTGTGTGTGTGTGACCCGAATGTAGAACAAAAGCCCCCTTTACAAAAAAAAAAAACCTGTGACTTCAGGCTTCTACGCCTTTAACTCATGAGACATAAAGGCAAGCATGAACTTAGCATGCTTCCCTGCTGGGAGCTGTAAGTGCTTTTGCGCTTCACCTTGCACAGGATGTAAGTGCAAAAAAAAAGGTAAAATATGTCGTCTTTTTTCTATTTATTTATTTTATAATGTTCTATATCAAAATTGAAAGAGTTATAATAATATTCTAATTATTTAAGTTGTAATTATTTCATATTTAAATCTATATATTTGTTATATTTATAATGAGCCTCTAACATAAAAACAGGCGGGGCTTCTGTCCTATTTTGCACTTTTACTGAGGGGCTTTTGTCCTGAGGGGCTTTTGTCCTGGATTGCAGATTGCCCCGGAGGGGGCTAGTTTATTGGGCTTCCCCTTACATCCTGTGCAAGGTGAAGCGCAGAAGCGTTTACAGCGCCCATCTGGGAAGCATGCGGAGTTAATGCTTGCCTTTATGACTCATGCATTAAGGGCGTGGAAGCCTGAAGAGTCATGGGTTTTGTCAGCAAGTTACATAAAGTGAAGGAATGATGAGTGTGTGGGAGGGGAAATTCCCGGTACATTTCATCTGTTTATGGCAAAGCGTGGCAGGTCCCTAATAATGTCAAGTGCCAGGCCTGTCACTAGGAGGAGGGATATCTGGTCAGGGAGGGAAGAGGTGTTGGTAACGGCTGGGGACCTGTAGGAGGAGGTCATAGGGCAAGTGAGGATGTAGTGAGAGAGGGTGTGAGAGTCGGGTTGACCATAAAGTTTACAAACAGTGCGGCCAGTCTCAGGGTTGCCAATGTCCTCGAGGGCTTTTGTCCGGGTCCCGTGTGACGACTTCCTGTTCTTCGTGAGTCACTCCACAACAGCCACGTTCTTGTCTTGATATCACTGCTTACCACGCTGTACACTCCCAAAGACTGACTCATACGATGAATATTCCTTGTAAGTGAAGATTTAGGACATCACGTTACTGTTTGATATTATTTAGATAACGAAAATAACACAGAAAATGTTTGAAAATTATTACAGTAGAGATTAGTTTTACTTATCAGGCAAGATTGACATAGAATCTTAACCTAAGTACACCTAACTTAACCAGACCTAATCTAACTTACACTTAAATTTTCTTTGCTTTCTACACGTGACATTTCCTTTTCGCTCCAGCAGTAACACATGACTGAGGAAGACTGAAGTGAAAGGAGGTTTACCGGTGTATTGGGTTAGGCTGTCCGTGGTTTACCGGTGTATTGGGTTAGGCTGTAAGGAGGTTTACCGGTGTATTGGGTTAGGCTGTCCGTGGTTTACCGGTGTATTGGGTTAGGCTGTCCGTGGTTTACCGGTGTATTTGGTTAGGCTGTAAGGAGGTTTACCGGTGTATTGGGTTAGGCTGTCCGTGGTTACATTGATTTATTGGGTGTTATTGTGTGTATACCTGTATTGTCTATGTACAGTCTCACCCAAAAGTTGGTTAACTCTCCCAGCCAGTTATTGCTACACTGCCTGCTTCAGATGTATGAACTTGAGTGTTACTTCGAACCTCTAGAATCTAGATTCATTCGTATCGGTTTCATGTTCTGGTTGGTACTGAGACAGTTTCAAACATCTGAAGCAGGCAGTGCAGCAATAACTGGCTAGGAGAGTTAACCAACTTTTGGGTGAGACTGTACATTGTTTACCTGTAGACCGCGTATAGCTGTTTGTCTGTGTCAAGAGCGTGAGAAATGTTTACATACTAACTCGTGTTTACTGATAGCTGTACAATATTAGTTACATCACCTAATGCCCTATTGTATGTGCCTTACAAGTGTACAGTACTGTTTAATATTTCTTGTATCTGACCGCACTATAGTTACATCAGATGGCAAACAATTAGTTAAATTAAGTGATATCGCTGTTAGCCGTTACTTCAGTAAGGACGTTGGCCTCTGACGCAACTCTTTACACAGGAAAGGGAAATAAGTGTCCAATAAGTAAGAGGAAAGGCGTAATTTTATAACCTATATAAATTTCTTCATTTCCTTCCGACCTAGTTGCTGTGTAGGAATCCCTGACGACTAATACTTGTCGCAATGCTGATATGGTTCCATTCTGTTGACACGCTTAGTTTTCACAATATTGAAGAAAAAAAAATCATATATTCCACTCCAAGGGAATGAGAATGTTTTGACTCGCCATGGCCTCTCTGGGTTTGAATGTTGATGTGCTTGTTTTCATTGATATCATTCATATTATATATCCCGGGGAATGAGAATGTTTTCAAATTCGCTTCTTTTTTTAATTCGACATATGCATTCAATCTGATCATTTATTTCGAGGTGTTATTGTGGTGTTTTCTCGCTTCAGCCACGTTTTATGCTCTTTATGTGTGATTTTGTGACTCGGTTAAGTGCTCTAATAATGGCTTTCAGTGGTGTTTCAGTGTGTGTGGTTCTCAGTATTCCAATAAAGGTGGATATGATAAACTTTTAGTTGAGTGGAGGAAGTGAGAATAATTAATTAGGTTAATTTATAGAATAATACCGGTCTTTATTTGGCATTAAAAATAGTTTTTTCTATGTATATTAATGAGTTTCGAACGAATTTGATATTCATTTATATTGGAAATCACGTGTTTTGTGGACCCCCCCCCCACCCACCCACCCAACAATCATAACGGAAAAGATGGATATTTAAAGAATAAATAACAAACCACCTCCGCCGTAAGTAACCAAATCATGGCGACATGTGACTGAGCGAAAGTAATAATCTTGAAAATTAATATCTCGGTTATCCTTAATTTCCAGTGGAAATAGCATAAAAGAAAAATGTCTTAGAATTGTGTAAACATTACGAGATACATATTTTTAATACCGAAATAAAGACCGGTGAGATACTATAAATTCACTGAATAATTTTCCAAGAATCTGCAATGAAGGAACTGATTTTCATAAAGTAATTAAAGACAAAAGAAACTTACATTTTTTAAAGGTTCACAGAAAGGTGAGGTTTACCCTTCAAGGAAATATTTAGAAGCAGGGAAACAGACTGAGTTGTTAGGTGTGCAGTCGTATCTACAAACATGGCTGGCTGATGGTGCTTGTCCCTGTGCGTTATGTGGACAAAAAGCGCTCCTCGACGCATAGCCAATCACTAAAGCAGAAAAAAGTAAGGGGACTGTGATACATTATAATTTATAGTTTAGGTTTGGTTAGTTTAGGTCAGGTTTGGTTAGCTCAAGTTAGGTTAGTTTAGGTTCAGGTTAGCTCAAGTTAGGTTAGTTTAGGTCAGGTTAGCTCAAGTTAGGTTAGATTAAGTTAGTCCTGGGGCCCCAGTTGACTACTACGAAAGCTCTCAAATGGAAAATCTGTCAATTCAGGTTAATTACTTAAACTAGGATACATTTCCGTAACCGTTTAAGGGACTAATTGTAATATTTAAAGGATCACCTGAAGATTAAACACCCCGGCTTATTTCACCTACATTATGACTCTGGAACCTAACATAATCATCCTAATTTAACCTAACCCAACTTAATCTAACCAAAGCTAACTTAACCTAACCAAATCTAACCTAACGTATCCTAACCTAATCGAAGCTAATCATCCTAACCTAATCACCCCAGATAGCGTTAGAATGTTGAATCATCAGATGAAATAAGTTAGGATAGGATGTCTAGTCTTAAGGTAATCCGAACTTAGTTTTAAGAGAATGTAAGTTTAGTTTCTGTTGAATTAAGTCCTTATTATTTTTCGTTGCTTCGTGTTCAGGGTTAACAATTTGTCGTATCAATAGCTACATCAAGTCTTCCTCTTCCTCTTACTCCTTTACTCCCCCCTCTTTCTCACCTCACCCCCTCCCCCTTTCTCACCTCACCCCCTCATCCCCCCCCTTGCTTGGGAAACCTACGTGAGGGGGAAAACCACTATTGTATCATGTACGCTCGACCACAAAATCCCCCTCCCTCTTTCTCACCTCACCCCCTCCCCTCATCCCCATCCCCTTGCTTGGGAAACCTACGTGAGGGGAAAACCACTATTGTATCATGTACGCTCGACCCCAAAATCCCCCACCCTCCCTACCCCACATACATTTACTGTAGATACTTTGTTTTCTCCACCGAAGCGAAATTCCATCACGTGAAGAATAAAATAAACACAAAATACATTCACTTCCTGTAATAACTATTGAAATTCATCTTACCTTTGTATTATACCGTGTTAGGTCAGACTTGGTTGAATTCTCTCCTAAAAGTCATTGGCCAGTGAAATAAGTTTGTCTCTCTCTCTCTCTCCAGATATTATGTTACCGTTAATTTTCGTGAGGACTATAGCACTGCCCATCAATCTTAAGATGCCAAGATATAGCTTCAGTACTAGGCTTAAAACTAACTATATGTACAGGTTAAATACGATTGATATTTTGAAGTCTTAAATCCGAACCGTCGACGCACCTAAAAAACAACGAATCATTTTTTTTTATTTTTTAATAGTTGTATATTGTTAAAAAAGATTAGACCATGTGAATGAAGCGTTGTATAACCCATATGCAATTAAATACAGTACAGTAGTATTCAGTTCATCCAAACTTCATCTCCGTTCCAAATTCTAAAATTACTTAATTTATGTCTCATACTTTACTTTTACTTTTATCTTCTTCACCACTGATCGGCTTGTTCGCCGCTTGGGCGATCGGTCACGTCTCTGTCACGCACTGTTGGCAAGTACTGGGCATGCACCGGCTCCTGAATGTACCTGAACCCGCTCAGTGTTGGTCAAGTCTTGTCATGAAAGAGCTCACACTCGGTGCCGTCACAACACTTTCTGGCAGATTGTTCCAAGAGTTCACAACTCTCACTCAGAAAAAGTTTGCCCTCAGTTTTCTGGACTTGCGGCTTTTTCAATCTTGAGCTGTGACCCCTTGTGGGGCGAGCGTCCGCCAGCTCCAAGTAAGGACTCTTCCCAGGTGGGCACTGTAAACGCTTCTGCGCTTCACCTTGCACAGGTTGTAAGGGGGTGCCCAATAAACTAGCCTCCTCGGGGGCAATCTAAGGACACTCGACTGAGTAGTGCCCCTTGAGATGCTTATACACCTTAATTAGGTCACCCCTTGCCTGTCTGTAGTATAAGCTAGGCAAGTTCAGGCGCTCCAATCTCTCAGGGTAGCTGAGGTGCCGAAGTGCAGGCACCAGTCTGGTGGCCCTCCTTTGAACATTTTCAACTAACTGACAGTCCCTAGCATATCTCGGGGACCAGACGGGGTGACAGTACTCCAGATGGGGAAGCATTTCACTCTTGAAATTTGTTACGAGGGACGGATCATCTAGATATCTGAACGACCTTCTTATAAGACCCAATATTTTATTTGCCTGGTTTACCTTCTTCTCGCAATGGCCGAGAACTTCGGCTCATTTTCAACATACACACCTAGGTCCTTCTCACATTGCCTCAAATAGTGCAGTTTCTTTATCATGTTGGGACATATGATACGTCTCCTTACCGTTGGTACGCCCTCATTGAATCATTCTCTTTTTTCCTCCGTTTCTATCGTATAATAATCACAAAGTATAAACAAAAAACGCATTCTCCCAGTTTCGAAATCCTGGCCTGCCCACAGGGGGGTCTCATGTATCACGCATCATTTTCCACGAGTCGTAACCTTGAGTGAGGTGGTTGCGTCTTTTTCAGTACTGGTTTTGCTGCCCAAGTCTCATGAGGGTAGTAATTATATTCTTCGATATATTTCTCATAGTTTTTCAAGGAATATCCTTTGTTACTAGAATTAAAAAGTTTGTTATTCATGAAAAAGAACACACTGGGTTTGCGGTACGACAACTGCCGACTGTGGCGGTATCTGGCAACATTAGACGTTGCCGGCAGTCGCACACACAATGTTTTCAGAGGGTGTCAGGGACGCTCTGATGCATTCTTGGCGACAATGACTGACTGTAATTCTGACAAATCTGAAGAACTGGATGATATTGGTAAGCAGGACTGCATATCATTTTTTTATGACAATTGCGAAATTATTTTCTGTATTTGTCAAAAAAAGTTTACCGTACAGGTTATGAAATATTTCAATCCACAAAATGTTATTTCATTACATTCATTACACATCTCTGAAGATGTCTTGAATAAAGTCGAATGAAAAACTAATTTCTAAATTTTCCTATTTAATTCAAGGGGAAATTGTTTTAGAATTTTTAGATTTAGAATTTTATATGCCGCCCAAAAGCCTCGTATTATTCAAAATAACATGGCAGCACCAAAACGATAAAAAAAACGTAATTATAGTTGCTTAAGTTAAAAAATAACCATAACAAATGTGGTTCCTGGTGTCTTTGTCAAAATAAATGATTATAGGAGCTAGAATGTGATAAGTTCTTTTGTTATTGAATGTATATACAGTGGTGGGAGATAAATGCTTCCGTCAGACCGTCACTGATAAGAAGACGACCCTGTTGTAAGCCGTGAGAGCCTCACTTGTCTCTCGGTTGTTTGATTAAGTAATCTTGTTGGTCACAGTAAAAAAAATTAAAAAACACAGGTGACTTTATAATACTTTAGTACAATAAGTTTATTCTTGACGATTTGTTCTTTCTTCTCTAAGCCACAGTTGGTATTTTGGGCTCTGTTATAAGTCTCATGTTTGTTTTGCACAGAATGATGCTTTTGACTCAGATAAGTTCATCAAAATCCTAAATAAAAATAAAAAGCTAAAATTCATGCAATTCAACCTTAAAATGTTCCTGTGGGGACTTGCTAGATTTGGTAAGTTTTTCCGTTTAGTTGGCAATCGTCACAGCTGATACAGAATATTCCATGTACCTGAGTCATCCACCCCACTGTCATCTGTGTGTGACTTCCGGTACACACACACACACACTCACACACAGAAGGACAAATATTGAGTGCTTCCTTTTGCTACCTTCTCCTTTTCCTTCTGTATCTCCTTTACCACATTCTCCCCCTTTATATTGTTACTGCTCCGTTTCTCTTCTCCTTTTCTTTTTTCTTGCTGTTTTCTCCTTCCCTTCTACTTATTTCCCTCGTTTATCCTTCTATTTCTGTCTAGACTCTCTCTCTCTCTCTCTCTCTCTCTCTCTCTCTCTTATATTTGTAATCATGGTGTTACTTATAAAAACGGCTCAGGTACAAATCCAAGTTTAAATCCAGATTCCATAAAAACACGTTCGTCTGTCCACTGAAAACAATATTAAGTTAATTTGGGTTAGGTTAGGTTCGGGTCGGTTAGGTCAGGTTAGGGTCGGTTAGGTTAGGTTCGGGTAGGTCAGGTCAGGTCTCAGAAGGTCAACAAAAGAAATTATAATCTTATGTGAGTTTTAGTGAGACGACCAGATTAGATCAGTGCATAAAATATTATATAATCCTTTCTTATAAGCAACAGTGGTCAGTTTAGTGATGGTGGTAGTGGGCGAGGCTCTCACACGTGTAGGGGCGAGGCTCTCACACGTGCAAGGGCGAGGCTCTCACGTGCAGGGGCAAGGCTTTCACACGTGTAGGGGCGAGGCTCTTACACGTGCAAGGGCGAGGCTTTCACACGTGCAGGGGCGAGGCTCTTACACGTGCAGGGACGAGGCTCTCACACCTGCAGGGGCGAGGCTATCACACGTGCGGGGGCGAGGCTCTCACACGTGCAGGGACGAGGCTCTCACACGTGGCAGGACGAGGCTCTCCATACGTGCAGGGACGAGGCTCACACACGTGCAGGGACGAGGCTCTCACACGTGCAGGGGACGAGGCTCACACTGCAGGACTCTCATACGTGCAGGACGAGGCTCTCATACGCGAGGCTCTCACACGTGCAGGGACGAGGCTCTCATACGTGCAGGGACAGAGGACGTGCAGGGACCTCTCATACGTGCAGGGACGAGGCTCTCTACACGTGCAGGGACGAGGCTCTCGCACGTGCAGGACGAGGTCACACGTGCAAGGACGAGGCTCTCACACGTGCAGGACGAGGCTCTCATAAGGGACAGGCTCTCACACGTGCAGGGACGCATGGGGACGAGGCTCTCACGTGCAGGGACGAGGCTCTCACGTGCAGGGACGAGGCTCTCACACGTGCAGGACGAGGCTCACGTGCAGGGACAGGCTCACGCAGACCACACGTGCAGGGACGAGGCTCTCACACGTGCAGGGACGAGGCTCACACGTCAACTCACTTCTTCACTCTCATACTATGAGGACACTGTCATACTCTTCCTGACACTGAGGGCACTGTCATACTCTTTCTAACACTATGAGGGCACTGTCATACTCTTCCTGACACTATGAGGGCACTGTCATACTCTTCCTGACACTGAGGGCACTGTCAAACTCTTTCTAACACTGAGGGCACTGTCAAACTCTTTTCTAACACTATGAGGGCACTGTCATACTCTTCCTGACACTGGGGCACTGTCATACTCTTCCTGACACTGGGGCACTGTCATACTCTTCCTGACACTGGGCACTGTCAAAACACTATGAGGGCACTGTCATACTCTTCCTGACACTGAGGGCACTGTCATACTCTTCCTGACACTGAGGGCACTGTCATACTCTTTCTAACACTGAGGGCACTGTCATATTCTTTCTAACACTGAGGGCACTGTCATATTCTTTTCTAACACTGAGGGCACTGTCATACTCTTTCTAACACTGAGGCACTCATATTCTTTCTAACACTGAGGGCACTGTCATTTCTTTCTAACACTGAGGGCACATTTTCTAACACTGAGGGCACTGTCATACTCTTCCTAACACTGAGGGCACTGTCATACTCTTTCTAACACTGAGGGCACTGTCATACTCTTCCTGACACTGAGGGCACTGTCAAACTCTTTCTAACACTGAGGGCACTGTCATACTCTTTCTAACACTGAGGGCACTGTCATACTCTTTCTAACACTGAGGGCACTGTCATACTCTTTCTAACACTGAGGGCACTGTCATACTCTTTCTAACACTGAGGGCACTGTCATACTCTTTCTAACACTGAGGGCACTGTCATACTCTTCCTGACACTATGAGGGCACTGTCATACTCTTCCTGACACTATGAGGGCACTGTCATACTCTTTTTAACACTGAGGGCACTGTCAGTGTCAGTGTCATGATCTGTTTGAGTCCAGGTGTGGTTGAGGCACCTCTAGTAACACAAACGTTCATACACCGGGATTTAAACCAACCAATCACAAGAGGTTCCAGATCTAGGCGTCCCTAAAGTAGTGAAGTAACGAAGGTAGTGCTGTAGCGGCGGCCATATTATGTACTTATTATCCTAATAACGTGTCTCTACCCAAATTTTGAAACATTTTATGAGGGTGGGAGATAAGAGCGCATAGTTTCTCAGTGACGTACAATCACGAGGATCGATGACGTACTTCTCCTCGCTGCTTATTGGTTGCGAGACACCTCAGCTGACACCCCCTTAAGCGAGTCACTTCCATCCTCAAAGCCGGAGTTTGTCAGCTTCGTCTCGGGTAGTCTCCATCCATACTTAGTGGCGATATGACTGTTCAACTTAACTGCGCATAAATCTTGAACTAAGCAACGCAAACTACCCGCCAAGTTGTCCCTCTTTAGTGAGTGTGCAGTGGATTTCTTTTCGTTAGTATCTGTAGTTAGGAATAGCGTTATTTTTTTTATTCTTTAAGCACCTTGTTCTAAACATACAGTATCTTAGCTATAGACAGAAACATTTGAAAGATTTTAAGTTGGCATGGGCATTTGCCTTCTTTACACACAAACACACGCGGACATATACACTCATGCATTCATACACACACACCCACAAACACACACATACCTCCCCCCCCACACACACACAGGTGCCACAATCAACAGTATCGGGGCTCAGTGTGAATCTCTGATAGACATTAGGTTTTTATCAGTGTTCAGTTCAGCTGCGCAACCTACAGTACAGTAGATCCACGCTCATATCTCTCTCAAAGGTGATGTAATAACAGAAACGGTAATTTATGAAGTCATGTCACGTCACGGATTCAAAGTTGACACCATACCTATTTTTTAACATAAATACACACATACATACATACATTATTATTATCATCATCATCACGTGAAGAGTTGGAATACTGAGAAGGCCGTGGAGGGGGTTACGTAAATCAGAAACATAACTTGTACTCGTAAATACTGGTTATATCCGGGAGATTTATGGGGAAGTATTATATTATATTTTGTAAATAATATTGTTTTGTGCATCATTGTTTATATAAATTAGATTTTTTGTGTAATTTTGTATCTGGTTTATAAGTGAATGTGTATTTTGTTTAAGTAAGATTATTGGTGTATATATTTTAAGTAATTAAGTGAGTCAATATTTCGTATATATCTGTATAAGTAAGTCAGTGTGTGCTCATATGAAGTAAGTCAAAAGGGATGTGATAAATTTGTCCATTGTTTTATGACCACTTGTGTAATGTGTGTGTGGGGGGGGTAGCTCTTAACACTGTGTTGTGGTGTGTTTTAACCTCATGACACATATGTAGTATAATGTCTCATCCTTGTAATACAGTTTATTATTATTACGCCTCCTCCTCCTACTATTATTATTATTATACGCATTACGTGACTAATTATTAATGTATGTGTTTTTAAGTAGTAGTATTAACATTAACTTAAATAGTGCGTACGAGCATGACTGGTTGAATTCCTATATATTAATTTAATTCTTAAACTCTATAAAAAAAAGGGATAAGATAAGAGGGCTATTATCTTTGAGTTAGTTGGTGATAACATTTGTGAACTGACTTGCTTATCTGGCCAAGGAAAATTGATAACATAATTACTGGTATATACCGTAGTCACTTTGAAACTGGGGTCACACTCTCTCTCTCTCTCTCTCTCTCTCTCTCTCTCTCTCTCTCTCTCTCTCTCTCTCTCACTCACCTCCCTACCCTCATCTATCCTCTACATTCTACAGGGAGTGAGGTGAGGATGGTCACAATGCTATCTCTACGAAAACTGTACCTTATCTTATCTCTCTCTCTCTCTCTCTCTCTCTCTCTCTCATACACACACACACACACACACTAACTAAGCTTATTCTATCTATCTAGGCACACTTAAGCGATCATAACTTTACACAGTCGGTCACTTAGTTCCGAGACATACCAGCTTAAGCCTCGGCCGTGTCTTGGCTGCC
Organism: Homarus americanus; assembly: GCF_018991925.1. Taxonomy (NCBI): domain Eukaryota; kingdom Metazoa; phylum Arthropoda; class Malacostraca; order Decapoda; family Nephropidae; genus Homarus; species Homarus americanus. The sequence goes on along the minus strand of NW_024720811.1, from coordinate 1,956,999 downwards.
GGTGCATCAGCTTACTTACCTCACGGCACTACACTGAATGCGTCTACAAAGGGGTTACGTTACCGATACCATGATTTAATCCCGTGTTCTGAATCTTATCACAAGTACCTATACCACAGTCACCTACCACAAGTACCCACCACCGTCATCTACCAGTTTCCTATTATCAATAACTATCTCATTCGTCAACCACAATTATGGAAAAGAATTCTGCTTTTATTCTTACTATTATTAATCCTATTACTCTTATTACGTTTGTTATTACTATTATTACTCATTATTATTATTATTATTATTTATTTTTATATATTATGCTAAATCAAGTAAACTTATAATTATGGCGATTTTACTGAATATTTATCTTGGATAATTTCACCCTGACACTGTAGGTCTAAAGAATGCGATGCCTCTAGAATTGTGTTGCACTCTTAGTTTCAGCTGTCTTGAGGGTGATAAATTCCAGGATATAAGTAGGATATAAATTCCAGGATGTAAGTAGGATAATTCATTAAGACTGAAATTTTTTGTTATCTCGAGGAGTCTTGCATAACTATCGCTAGTCTGTTTCATTGGTGTTTACGTCATTAAATAGTTGAAGAATACAGTAGAAGACGTGTGACTTCTTCGTTCCTTGGTGATACATTATATATATATATCACTTAGGTCTTACATCACAGGTTCCTAGAATTTAAATGGCACGCGGGATGATACCCCAGTGACTCACGCAGGCGCTCTCCTTCAGTATTATCGACCGCTTCCTAAAATCGTCTCAAAAGCTCTTCTCAACTACCTACGTTACGAATTACTAGGCGATGCTTTTCAAATGAACTTATGTTTCTTAAACATTAGTTAATTTATTGAAAAAAGATGTAATAACCGGCGCGAATTCTTGTAATAATTAACTTTCTGGCGGCAGATGGCATCTCTACCGGCGTAGCGTTGTCAAAATAAGGTTTATTTGGATTATTTTGTTCTTGTGGATGGTATTGGGAAGTTTTTCATAGTCAGTACTCGCTAACAATTGTTGCTGTAATAGTGTATGATGATAAAATTATTTGGAAATGTACATATTGTGTATGACAAAAGGCAACATGGCAGCTTAGGTGTTGTCAGTGAGGGGCAGGGAAGGGAGGCAAGCCAGCCCGGCCATCAGCTAAACCTCGCCTCAGTAACGCCGTGGCCAGCAGTGTGGGGAGGTGTTGAATCTCTCCCTGTCAGCTTATATGACTAGTGTCGTCTCATTAAAGTACAAGGCGGTGCAGGCAATTAGCGTAACTGACAGTGATTCACGTTGCATCTCAAACCTCCACGTAACGAGGAAACAACAGTGAGAGAACAAGGAAAGAGGTAACATTGGTGGCATTAAAAACAAGTGACTCTTAAGTTGCGCGTGGTGAAGTGAGGATGCAGAAGGTGGAAGGAGGAAATTGTTAGCAGCAGCAGCAGTGTATATCTTCCTACCGAGCATGGTTGTGGTGTTGGGAGCCTAAGTTAACCATGTGTGTGTCGTTGTTGGAGGAGGAGGAGTGGAACACTGTCGTCGTCTGCCTGGCCGTGGAGAGGTGAGCAGTGTGGGAGAGGATTTGACATAGTAGTGTGTTTCCGGGGATACCTGCGTCAAGGGTGTTTCAATACACTTCAAAAAAAAATCCTTTGTAGCATGGCGCAATGATCGCAATCCTGTATTATGAACCAGTTGTATTGTTTGAACTATTCATGTCTTCTACTGCCACAAGACCATTATATTACTTGTGTCGTTTTGTTGTGTTGACAAATATATTAGTGTAGTAATCTAAAAAAAAAAAGACTCCGTTTCAGCGGGAAATATTCGCATAAAAATAATTACCAACGGATAATTATTGTTTGAGTATTCTATTTGTACAGTATATTGTTTGTGTCCTCCCAATGTTGTCGGGGAAGAAATAGCAGTTAATTCACCAGAAACTAAGTTAGGAAACTTTTCAGGTATTTCCTTTTCAACTAAGAACGTTCATTTGTATTGACTATTAACTATACAAATTAAAACAATAATAATTTACTAAAGTCAGTTTCTGGTTCTCTGCATTGCCAATTGTGACGACCACTCATATCTGGTGAAGTAGTAACATTTGGTTAGTATTCATTACATCAGGTAAATTTTTCTCCGTATTATAGGATGAGCTCTAGATTCACAGATTACTGGATAAATAATGACCACATAATTGACTAGTGACGATAAAGATAATCAAAATTACACCGATTTGGCTAAACTACTTACGTTCTTCCAACATCAGATAAAATGTAGATACAGTTTTTACAAAATATTTGGTGTGTTCATTTTGTCTACTGTTTTAGTGTAAGTGAAGGTATCTAATTGTAACGCAGTAATTTGTAAGTTATTTTTGGGGCGTTGATGTGTGGGTTAGAACAAGTACTGTGCTTCGGTTCCAGATAGGGGTTAAAATCACCGTGCGAACGTTCGAGAAATTCATCATAGGGTTTATAATTTCTTACCAGGTAGTGAACATGGTCATAATTATACCAACGTGATTTACTTCCTAACGTGACTAGTTCGTATCATATGTGCCCATGGGAACTCTTACCACCAGTCTGCTTTATAACCCGGGCTCAGATTTGTGATTGGTCCGCAGTTTCAGATTTTGGTCACCAGGGATTGGAGGGTTGGAGGCAGGGCACTTATCACTCACACTGCCTTTACCTACAGTAGTTGTTCCTATGGGGGGTTACTGAATCACAGGCCATAAGTATTAATACTCTACTTTGGAAGATATTGTTATATTTAGTGGACGTGTAATTTTGGATATTCTTAGTCGTTACGGTAACGAGAGGAAAAATTAGGACAGATTTAGTCGTTGGCAGCAAACAGCGCGAACAAGCTGTATGGAAGTTTACATAATGTGACTCAGTGATGCTGTTTGAGTTTAGATATTGACAACAGATAACACATACTGTACATACTCTGGATGTTTGTATGTTCGGCCCCAAACTCCAAGAGGACATGACACATCCAGAACTTGGCAATGCATAGGCCTACTCCAATATTTTCAGCACATGACTGTATCCTTCACATTGTCTGCTTTGACGTCGGTACACGTGTAGGGGGAAGTGGTCAAGAATACATAATTTACCACCGTTATGTTTTCTTTGTAATTCCATCAGCCCTTAGTCACAGCGGATGTGGTGAAGAAAACAGTTAGGTACAGAAACGGATGGCGTATAAATGTACACGACCAAGTTCATGATGTTTTATTTCTCTCAATGGACTGACTGTCAACACAAAGGTCAAGAAACTTTGTAAACACTGTGGGTAAATAATAACCTTGGTAAATTCACAATCAGTCGGTTACATCACTAGACTGGATTGCAAGAGTCGAATGTCATCTGCCAACGTAAGAATGATGTCAATGTCCATAGTTTACGGAAGTCACCATTAGAGTTTTTTCGGCGATTTTTGTTCAGAAGCTTTTTTTTTTTTTTTTTTTTATAAATGTAAAACCTTCTGGTGTGTTTAAGCACTTGTTTCCCTTTCACTCGTTACCTGTCACTCCACACCTCAGACCTTTGGAACCTCGGATAAGGAAGAGCCCTGAAATAAGACATTGCCGAAATAGTTTGACATATTAACTTACTTTGATTAAGATCGACAAATAGCATACAGCTTTTCGAATTTAACAGACGAAGTGTTTTATTGTTTTGGAAACCGGTGTCTTTTTAATTAAACGGAATTTGATAAGTTTCCTTTTATAAATTTGAATTTATTTGGTGTATCCTTCGTGCCTGTGGCTGGTAATTGTTATTGGTTCAAGAGACTGTTAAGTTAAGAATAAATCGGGTCATTTTATCAACTTACATGGATCATGTTCTTAAATACGATATATAGATCGGTTACCCAAGTACAGTACATAGACCACGTACACAGTTTACAGGCCAGTTATCAAGATGCGTTATCAGTTGCTTGAACATGCAAACTAGACTGTTGTAGATAGAACCACAGCAAGCACACTTAAGTTTATTTCTCGCTCTCCAAGATCATATACTTAGTGAAACAGCAAACTACACACATTGCAATGTACAGGATATATACTGTACCATGACTTTGTGGAAGCAGTGTGTGTTAACTGTGAGAGTAATTAGAATCCAGGGATGTGAGGTTATTATAGGAAGGCCTCATACTTTGTGAATCTTGTTAATTGGGTTAAGTTATGAAGCTGGCGAGAGAAGACTACGAATGTGAAAATTGCCAAGTATAATCATTTGTCGTTTTGGCCAATTGGTTGTTAGATTAGTTTTGTGTGTTACAACGATATGCACGAAATTAAGCTATTTATGTGAATGTAAATAAAGAAGTAAATTTACAACCTAACCACGTAAACAGCTTCGTTCTACCCTGACAAAACCTACCCGAGGTCACGTTAGATTATGTCAGTTCGTCAGGGTTAAGAACGATAAAATACTGACTGACTAACGTGTCTTGTAGTCGGACATTCACATTACGGTCGGTTTTGGCAACTTTTCTCTATCACTCCCTAACATAAATATACAGGAAGTAGAAAAAAAAGAATGACTAAATGACACTGACCTTGATGCGAAAACTAGGCTTGTTAGAGAGATACTGTTGATGTGGGTTTGGATATTAAATGGGCAGACCAGGGTCCTAAAACTCATTGAGACACCCACTAAACTGTGTTGGACTTGTCGTGTGGAGTTGATTGTTATTGTGGAACTGTGGAAACTCGACTGATGACGTGGCGGTTATTTTGCGGTTGTTGAGTACGGATTCACAAAGGCTGGTATTAGTATATGCGGTGAAAATGCCTCTTAGGTTGATGACTTAAAAGACACCCTTATTCCCCCTATTGGCCTGCCTGTCTTGTTTTATAGTATCGAAGCCTGTAGTGTATCATGTATGTCCAGGAAAGGCATATGAGCTGTCCACGTTGAACTAAATAGGAAATGAATTACTTTGGGTTAAGTTAGTTTACATGTATTATTCTCAGGGTGTTTATATATTACATTGTGAGGCCGGATACCAAAACACACACACACACACACAGTGGATATGTAAATAACACCCTAAAAGACTATTTATGTTTGCCCCTGAGGAGTATGTCATATCCTGAGCTGTGACCAACATATGAACACCTACATAACATTAGTCTCTCTTTTAACAGCAGATGGGTAGGTAAAATACATAATCTAATTTAACTTAACCTTACCTTGGGTCAAATTAGGGATATATATATATATATATATACGACTTTTGGGCTACTGATGATTTTGTTGATTTTGTAATTTTTTTTTGTACTTTTTTATTCGTCTTGGCCTTTTCGCCGTCCTAAGATATGTTCGTCAGTTCTTAAGTTGATACCTGTATATTGCCAGAGAGAGAGAGAGAGAGAGACCGACCTGAACCATCTTTAACCGTGACTTGCTCGTAGCCTAATATACATTGACCAAACTTAACCTAATGACCCATCCCTGAGTTAAGTGACCTCACCTCAGCGAACGACCTCACTTAACCTGACCTAAGCTAATGACTTTATAATTAATACTTTAAGCCTAAATTACCGACCTGACCTAACTGATTGACTTAACCGCACTAAACCTTAACGATTTTAACTAAGCTACCGTAATGACGAAGAGGATACGATACAAGGCAAAGACCATGTTTAAGTACACACACACACACACACACACGGGTAATTAGGGTATAAACGATGCATAAAATAGTGATATATAAGTGGTAAGGACTAGAGATCGACACATTGAGGGAACGTTGTGTGTGTGTGTCCCCCCCGTCAGCACGAGGTTAGGCGCACACGTTGGCGTCGTTCTTGCCGATTACCCCTTCACTCCCCCCTCACTCCCGGCTCTGGTTTACTGTGTCTAGACATGCATGGGTGGAGGGGGGAACACCATCTTTTTTTATTGGCAGACATATAAAGCACGGAACTGTGTCTGGTGACTGCAGAGAGTAGGGGGGGGGTGTCGCTATGTTCGCATGGTAACGTAACACATTCCAGTCTGTCTACTTCCCATTTGGTTAGATAAGGTAAAAAATAAGGCACCCAGGTCAGGTTAGGTCAGGTCATTAACTAACTAACCTAGGGATGAATCCTTGTACAATACGGCTGGTTTTGGCTGCCCTTAATTTTGTTTTTTATGGCTGTTAGACTTTTCTCTGGTTTTTATGTGTGTGTGTGTGTGTGTGTGTTTATATTTACATACATCAATATATTCACTCAATATTTATTTATGTGTACAAACCTGCATAACCTTACCGGTTTTTTTTTTGGGGGGGGGGGATTAGTCCACCCGGGCACAGGTCGAACTTAGATAAGAAAAGGGTTATACTGTGTTAATCTACACCACGAAGATGCCGGAAAACCAACTTTTTAAAGCGAGACATTTTATAAGTATGGAAACACAGAAGGCAGAGCATTCCACCGTTTGGCTGTGTGAGGAAAGAAGGATTTACTATAACGGGTTATTCTAGTGTGACCGACAGCCACAGAGAAACGGTGGGCACCGCGGGCAAGACGTGTGTTACGAGCCCACGGCCTTACCAGCGGTACGGAGGATGCAAAATCCACCGAACATTGCCCGTTAAAGTACCTGTAAAAGAGAGAGAGTGAAGCAACATTGCGGCGAAGAGAAAGTGAAGAAAGATTATCAACTAAAGAAGGAGAGTTAATAAGACGAAATGCCTTTGATTCCACCCTATCTAACAGTTAGGACGAATGAATCCCTTATATTCTTGAAGCAACTGCTCAGGAGTGAAGTAGCTACGGCATCTGTACAGCATTCCCAACTTTCGGGAGGCAGCTTTAGTCATGTTGTGGATGTGTGGCTTCCATGACATATTAGAGGAAATGGTGAGGCCTAGCATATCTATTTTAGGAATTTGGCAGAATGACAGCGTCTTGAAATGTGATTGGTGGGAGATCATCTAATTTAGAAAGTGTAGTTGGTAAATACTGAGTTTTATTACTATTGAATTTAACCAAGTTTCTACCTCCCCATTCGGAGATGCTGCACAGATCCGCATTGATAGAAGTAATGATATCAGCTCTAGAAACAAATATAGTTTGAGAGTTAGGGGGGAGGGGAAAATGTGAAGAGTGAAGAGTAGAATCATCAGCGTAAGAATAGATAGAATTAGCTGTAGTGTGAAGTAAATCATTGATAAAAAGAAGGAAGATAGTAGGTGAAAGAACAGAACCCTGTGGGACACCACTATTGGTAGAGAAAGCGAGAGATCGATCCCTTTACAATAACTGCCATGGCTAGGTTCTCAAGGAAGCTAGAAATTAGAAAACAAAGTGGGAGAGAGAAACCATAAGAGGGAAATTTAGAAAGCAAAGACGTGTGCCATACCCTGTCAAATGCTTTGGAGATGTCGAGGGCCACGACGAAAGTTTATCCATAATCCCTAAGAGAGGATGACCAAAGATGGGTGCAGTAGGAGAGCAGATCACCAGTAGATCTCGCCTGGACAAGCTTCGTCAAGGGACTTTGTAAACACCAGCATCAAGGGACTTTGTAAACACCAATTGTCAAGGGACTTTCTAACACTTGTACGGCCATGAACACAACTCGGCCTGGGACACACTAAACCTCTTGATTCGTAATTTGGGACAGACTTGCATCTTCCACCACACCGGGACACTCGAATTCGTGGTTGGAAAATCTCCCTTTGGTATTGGTACAATTTTGTATTCGGAGTTCGCCGTGTGCTCGAATGCCTTAATCCTGACCAGCTGTGTAATTTACCCAATGGAGAGTTACTGAAGGTTGGGGGGTGGGGTAGACGGGCCATTTATGTTGGTTAAGAATTGTGACGTTTGTTTTATGAAATGGATTTGGGAGTTAAATGATTGTTAGCGGTGAATGGCTTAAAGGTTGATTTATTGAGTTTTTTTTATGATACATTTTGTGCTTTATTTTTTTGTGGATGTGTATTGTACGTGAGCTGGTCGGGGGACTCGTTCTCCTGTTGCATTCACGCGATATGAAGACGCTAAAACAGTTGAGGAAACAATGCTACTTAAAATTATCTGAAGTTGTAAACAAAAAATGTCAGTTAAAAGTAATTAGGCGTTGGTTGTCTTAAAGATTACGGAACATTACTCTTTTTTAACCCCTTCTCTACGGGGAGGCCTTTTTTTAATATTAGCTAACATTTGGCGATTTTATTCAACAGTTAAATAGCTTGAAAGTGTGCGGTGCCCCTAAGGAGATAGCCGCGGCTCCTGGCACCGTGGGGGTATCAGCTCAACAATCACCTCCGCCCCGATAAGCTATCACTCTCTCTCCTGCTGTTTAATGAAGGATATCCGGTTCCTGTTAGTCAACATGATAAGTTACTCGATGGAAAATTACTTAGGTATTGTCAACGGAACACAAGCTATAGACTAATATGGTATGACCCGAAGCTGAGAACTTTTTGTACCTTGATTTTGTGTGAACAGAACCCAGCCTCAGGGTAAGGTTAATAAAGCATCTGAGTTTTGGTTTTAACCCCTAACTACCCTCGGTCACTTGCAGTTACCGTGAAATAGTTAAAAGATTCTATCTTTGTGTCAGCCAGTTAGGTGCCTTCCCAGCCTGCATCACCAGTTACGATGAAAAAAATAAACTTACTGTACGAGCCAACTTTCAAGAATTCATTTACGTTACCGTTTTAAAATATCTAGCTAATTTTTTCTTCTAACATCACCCGGGTTAACGTTCTGGAGTTTGAAAATCCCTCTTCATATCGTAGTTTAAGTCGACCATTTAGAGGCTTATTCATATTTCCAGTTACGAGGAGAATAATAACAATGACCCTTAAAGAATGCTCGACCGTTAAACTTGAAAATCAGTGTAAACAGAGATGATGTTGACGACTTTTTAAAGACACTGTTTAAAAGATCCACAAGCAGTGTTTGAGAATGTCGGAAGTATGTTTAGTCATCTTTATAGAATATTAAGGCTGTATTATCGATATGTGTGTACTAAGGGTGTATATGTGTGTATTATTCAAGGTGATGTGTCTTTAATGTGTATTGATTTGGAACATACTTTAGTCCTGTGTTGTGTTGGTAGATATTTGTCTTAGGTACGTAGTGTTGTACACACAAGTGCAAAGCGTGGTGGGTGAGTTGATAGCTGCATCGAGTCGTCCTCAAGCGTAGATGACAGATGCTTGTAAATGTCTACTCCTTATCTTATCGTTACGGGTATTTTTTTATCGTCATTACCAAGTATTACAGAAATCCCAGAGAGAGAGAGAGAGTTGTGCAAGACAGAGTAGAAATATCCACACGTACTTAACTAAGTGAAGTATACCGTGAAAATGAGCATCCAGGGAACGATCAAATTATTATATGATGAATTATCTTTATTTAAGATAAGGCGAACCTTATTATATATTGTAGAACAGTTCAGGTTATTTAGAGAGAAGGATTTACGTACAAGTTTACACCTAATTAGGTTTACCTTGAGCAAACTAGTGAAAATCAAGTTTGGCTACGTGAGGTAGAGGAATCTTCACTAGGCATTCATTACTATACTGAGAAAGGATTGAGAATTAAAGTGAATCAACTAGTATACGGTTTATAATAATGATAGTAATGGGTTACGATTCAACTCAGTACAAACACTACTACATTACATGCTTATGAGACAAGGGCAATGCATTTAGGAAGATTTTACATTATAATTGATAGTTTCAAAAAAATTAGTGGCCGTGTCGTAGGAAGCGTAGACAAATACTATACTGTATAGCACTGGACTAACTACGATAAGTATTATATATGCTTGCTGCCATTGCGTTAAGTTGTGTTCACTACGTTATCACCACTCAGTGTACAAGTACAGGTACTTGTATTTGGTGACGTTGGTGGAGGGATGGATGCCAGTCTCGTGCATTAGGCTTTGTGGGGGGGGGGGGCACTGTCCTCGAGGAACGTCTGTGATAACGCTTTCCGGTGTTCATTTCTTGTCGTATATGTATACTGTGCAGTGAGAATAATTTACGGTGTGTTCCTGACAATGAGACGCATATCATTGGATGCGTTAGTTTATTACAAGAGCCGTTACAGTGATTGGAATTGTTACAGTAAGGTGGAGTTACTTTACACTAAGTATTTGGGGGGATATATTTTTCGTTATTTACAGTAAGTTCAATTCTCTAGTTTCGTTTACCTTGTCAAAAGAAGTTTGTGTGTGTGTGTACTGATCAAACACGAGCCAATGTTATCTCCAGGGACAAAGTACAGTAGACCCAAGGCATAAAAATGTGACGTGCAAAATCCTAACACAAGACCTCCCATTCACAACTATTATCCCACCTGTCGTTACTAATCCTCACAGGCTTGGCATCTTTCCAGGGTTACAACTTTTAAATGGATTATCTTCGTCCTTGGTGGGAATTCGGTGTACAAAAAAAAAAAATAAAATTCGTAGGAACCTCTTAAGAATCGATCTCATGTTAGCAAGGATGACGGGCTATTCGCTAGGCTGTATACTGTGTCGGCCTGTGGTGTAATGGTCACAGCATCCTCCCCTCGCAAGCGAGAGGACTCGGGTTAGATTCCCGGGCAGGGTGAAACTACGGGCAAGTTTCTTTACGCCATTTGCCTGTCTACCCAGCAGGAATTGGGGACCTGGATGTTAATCGATTTGCTGAGCGTGTTCCGGGGGTAATGGTTAGCCAGTGCAGTTGGCGAGTTGTCCGGTCTTCTCGGACTATTCCTTGACAGAGGGTCATGCGACTCGTTAACTTAGGGTGTGGTTGTTGTGTTGGCGACAGCTTTTACACCGTAAACAAATTCATGCCTCGGTGGCCCTTGGGCCGGCCATCCTCGTTACATGAGGGGCGACCATTATACGTGGTGATGAGTAAATATTAACCTGTCTGTCTCCTTGATACTTGCCTATCAACTTCACTTGAACGAAATAAATGTAAATAAAACAACAATAATTTATATTAGTGTGGAATATCATGTTGAGTGGAAAGTTACGTAGAATTTGTGAAACCGTTCATTAATGGGAGTTGGAGGTGGTTAAGTGTATGTTTGGCTTTGAAGCGACACCTGCCTGTGACTCACTTTATATACATAGCCCTTGATTAGGTCACGGCTGCGTAGTATACCTTGATACATTATTTGTATTATGAGCTGAAAGATAACAACCCAGAATTACTTGCATGATGACAGCTGACACACTTAAACTTCATAATGATCTTATTTTGCGTTTCAAATATGCTCCGCCCTCCTTCCCTAGCAACCGCCACTACCCAGACACACGATCGGTTAGTACAGTAATGGGGCGTAACACTACATTATTTGTGCTACGATAGCCTCATCATATAGGCAAAAAATCAAAACTTTCTGACATTTGTTCACTGGGTTTATTATTGTTAAGCCGTGCATGATGCAAACCTTGAAGATGTATTTATTGTGCATGTTTGTGTTGAGGGTTGCTGGTAAACACATAACGCGGACGGTAAATTTCATTGGTCTGTTAAGTGATGGGCTGTCGAGTTGTAAATTATAACGGGTTGTTTTACGGTTAGCAAGTTCTTTAGATTATCGTTAAGAATGGTGATCTAATCCTTCTATTTATTTACGGGAGTCAAATATATTAGGTGATGATGCATTCACCCGCTGACAGACAGACGACACGAGCTGGGGGAGAGTTAAATATAAACCTCTGGTGTATAACTGTGGAGACGGAGTGCCGCGACTGACGGCCGGTTGTAAAATGCACCCACAAAATGTGTTTTACGGGGGAGGGGGTGGGGGTGCATGCGGGCGGCAGTGTGATTGTGTCCGTCATGAGGAAAGTTTTTTTATGACGGGAGTGAGCGGGTGAGCTTTTGTCCCGTGTTACTTTTCTCTGATAGGATTTTTTACCCAGTGATATTTTTTGGGGAGGTTGGAATTTTGTCCCATTGAGAATTTATCCGCTGGAAGTTTTATCTTATTCCTGTTGTTACGGTGTTCAGTTGCCCACTGCGAGACGCGGCTATATATGGCAACAGTAAGATGATGTGACATTTTAAAGGGACGAGACTGGTTGGGTAGGTTAGGTGTGAAGCTACTACCGAATCCTTGTCTGTCTCTATCATTAAAGAGCTTCATTTTTTCCCTTTCTATTTCTTTCCTTCATACATAAGATATTTTCCTACATGAGAGGTTTAGGGAGATTAACAGACAGTTTTAGACCGGACAAAATAACAGTAAGAGAGAAGCTCGGCTGAGAGGAAGAAGCCGAGCGGTGTTACCCAAATTACCGCAGTAAATTTTGTTGTTTTGGTAACTCGTGTGGTGTTTCCATCATCGGGGTGGTAAATAAGTTTTGAAATATAACGGCAGCTTGGTAATTTTTAGTGATGAGAGAATTATTATGACTGTTTTATTAAAGGTTATTACCGTAGATGTGTAAATTGCAGTTAGTGATGGTCGTGTGAAGGGTGAATGTGGCTGTTGGTGGGGGATGGCGAGTTTATATCCAGATTTTGACGTAACTTTTATGTCATCAAGCTCACGTGAAGATTATTCCCCCCTTCTGTGTATTAATTTCATCTTAAGATTAAACCACCCTAATCGAACCTAACTTAACCCTCTTAAGACAGTGTTCGGGGGTTAATCTTAAGGTGGAATAACATGAGGGGGCTAATCTTCAAGTGATTTTACCAGTGTGCTTATCAGTCACACACAGTCTACAAATACTAGACTAACCCCCACCCCAGAACCCCAGGAGACTCGTACATGGCGGATATCTCACGAACTGGGGGAGACTTAAGACTGGGTACGTCAGGGAGGAGACAGCATGTTACGGTTAAGATTATCTCCCCTCCCCTCTCCCTAATCTCCCACCCCCTTATCTCCCCCCCCCTCCAATCTCATCCCCTTCCTTCCCCGTAATCTCTCCCCTCCCCGTCTTCCCCATATTTTCCTCTTCTTGCCAGCGCCCCTACCCCCCACTCTCCTCGCCTTACCAGCACCCCTCCCAGATAAGAGAGTCCGAACAGGCGTTGTCAGACACAGTACCACAGAAAGGAAGATTAGCTTGTGATCTGGAAACAAGGTTATCTCTATACAATGTGTCCGTAAAAAAAAATGACATCTGACTTCCTTTTCTCTCGGTAAAAAAATAAATACAAATATATGTAAGATGAGTGTGGGATGAGAAACAGCAAGTCTTGTATGGTTAGGCCAGAGAGAACGGCGTGAAGCCTTTTTATATTATTTTATTATTATTATTTTTATATTATTATTATTATATTATTATTATTTTTATATTATTATTATTACCGTACCATGTGTAAAAGGTCTCATTACTGTATGCTTTAATAATACAGCAATTTTACTGGATGGATAAAGTCAACTACAGAAATTTTTACGAAAACGAACTTAGTCGGTACAAAGCAGGACGGAAAACCTGCTAGAGGAAATACAAAGGAGGAATTTTTTACTGCATGTTCTTTCAAAATAAAACGATGGACACAGCTAAGCATAGAAGACTTGTTTACTTTCATCTCCGAGAAACCACATTTGTTTAGGGGTGTGACAGTGTGCGCGTGACCACATACCAGTCGGCGTGTGACTGTGTGCGTGCGTGACTAGTGTCCACCTACCAGACAGGGTGGGTGTGTGTGTGTGAGTGAGTGAGTGAGAGAGACAGTATACGCGAGACCACCTTCCTGACGGGGTGTGAGCGTGTGCTCGTGACCACCCAGCTAACTTCGAGTGTACCAGAACGGAGAGTACGTGAGTGTGTTGCCTGACTACAGACACCCCTAGGATCTCTCTCTCTCTCAATTACTTATGCATTGTCTACCCCGGCGGGATTCTTGTGCGTGTTGTCTTGACCCACTTGTAAATTACTCTCCACTTGTAAATTACTTTCCACTTGTAAATAACTTATTACCGTTTACTGGTTCGTTTATCTATGGGGTCAGTTCTGAAGGCATTGCACGTAGGTTAGGTTTTTCGTGCCTTTTTTTTTCTGTGACTTTCTTGTGAATTTTTTTCTTGTGACTTTTTTCCTGGATTCGGAATCAAAAATCCTTATATCAAAGAAGGCTCGCTGTCCCCACGTCCAGAATCCTGGAGCACTGACGTCCACACGGGCTTCGTTGGATGTGTTTGAAGTCCTGTGACGGAGATTTTCACCGCCCAATGGAAGGAGGGGCGGTTCCCTCATGACGTGGCAGATTTTCTTCAGTAAATTTGCTGTGAGATCCCTTACTTCGTTATGCCCCATGCATACGAAGCCCCCTTTCTTGCACACCATGGCGTGGTCATGTCGGAAGATGAGCCACACAAGCATTGGGGCAAACCTTCTACTGGCTTACCGTACCTTAGAGCAATGACATCAATGAATTCTTGTTTATTATGGATGAAGCCTTTTGCCCTTATTGGTAACGTTGTTAGCCAGTTCGAGGCGCCCACCTCCTGCGCTGTACTAGTTAGTGGTGGTGGTAGTAATAATTGTAGTTTTATTATTATTATCATCATCACTATTGGGTATATAGACATTGCACAAGATAAATCGAAATATATATAGGTATAAAATATAACTTCTCTGTGTGTAAAGTAGCAGTGAGTACAAACTGCTAGCTTGTATCAGAACAGTGTATAGTTGTATACGAACCATTTATTTACAGTTTGTGGAGCGTCAATAGTATAGAACTCAATGGTGTGGTGGTGCAGGAGTGAAGCAAGGGGTCATAGTGGTGTGGTGATGCAGGAGTGACGCAAGGGGTCATAGTGGTGTGGTGGTGCAGGAGTGAAGCAAGGGGTCATAGTGGTGTGGTGATGCAGGAGTGACGCAAGGGGTCATAGTGGTGTGGTGGTGCAGGAGTGAAGCAAGGGGTCATAGTGGTGTGGTGGTGCAGGAGTGAAGCAAGGGGTCCAGGAGTGAGTATTCATTGGCTAGCGTGTAGAGTACCTCGCGGCATCCGGTGTAGATTACTAACAAGTACTGCCACTAAATTATAATACTGTGATGCCTCCCCCACCCTACCCACCTCCCATCGTCTATAATTCAGACAATCCTCCCCGGTCTTTGGAAAGGTCCTGGCGTCACATATTTTCCTCCAAGTCATGTGTGAACGGATAACTGGTCATTTAAAACAGGTATAGTACAAGAATGACGTCGATATTGCAGTGGGAATATGGTTTGTTTGTGTGTGTATATATATATATATATATATATATATATATATATATATATATATATATATATATATATATATATATATATATCGCCATACTGGTCTTTTAAACAAATTTACGATCATGGCGTCCATATTTTAATTTCAAGTAACGTCCCCCCCCACCCTGTGTGAGAGCGGCAGTGTTATATTTGTAAAGGGTTAGTGTTGTAACCCAGACCTTTAGAAATTCAGCTCCTATCTGTTAAATGCTGCTGGCTTAGTCTGGGTTTGCTCAGTCCGATCAAAACCTAACCTTACGAGGGGATCATCTCAACATGATACGAGCCTTCAATGGTGTTTTGGTGGAACTGTACACGGCCAATAGAACGCATTCAGCACGCCACACACCTCAGGTCACCAGCTATGAGTATTCCAGGTCTCAAGCTTATTTTAGCTTAAGCTTATAATCCCGCTTAAACGCAAACGCAACATAATCTAATTTAACAGACAACACAATTTAACTTGGGCTAACATAATCTAACTGGATTAACATAATCAAACTCAAACCTAGCTTAACTTAATCTTACAACGGAAATTAACCTAACCTAGTCCCCCCAAGCAACTTTATGGTGTTTAATTAGGTGAAATAAACTGGGTGGGGGGGGGTAATCTTCAGGTGATCCTTATTAAAATCTCAAATACGATAAAGTTGTGCATCAGTTTCATTAAAAAAATACAGGTATATAATAATAATAAAATACCTCAGCGTTTGTACCGTCTCCCGCTTAGTGTGTTGTAAGTCTCCTGAAATAACTGGGCCTCCCGTCGTTCGGCAAATTGTCAATAACTCGGAACACAAGACCTGCAAATGTGTCCCCAGTGTATCCAACGGGCTCTTTAAGGCTGTGTCACAAGAATGGTTGATACTGTAGAGTGGAATTAGGGTTGCTACATATTATTTATTTTGTTTATGTAGTGTAAAAAGTTAACTTGGGGTGGTATGAGAATTCGTATCTTGGCAAGTGTGAAAGTTTAGTAATGGTAATTGTGGATTAATATTACTGTACTATATCCTGAACATAAGTTGGGTTAGGTTAGGATTATGGTGTTTAATAATCAGGTGAAATGAACCAGGTTGACTAAATCTTCAAGTGTTACTCTGTATAAAAAAAAAAAAAACCTTTGTAGAAGCCTTGTTAAATCCACCTTATCAGTCCTCGTTATCAGATCTCTCAAAGGGCATAATGGTGTGGTAGTTGTGAAATGGTTGTGTGTGGGGAGAGGGAGCATGTGTTTAAGGGGATTTTTGCGCGTGTCACGGTGTCGTAGTTGTGAAATAGCTGTGTGTGTGTGAGTGACCGGCCTCGCTATCGTTCCTTGGCCTCTCCCTGACTGACCCAGATTTAGTCGTGTTATGTAGTGATATGGTTGGTCCGCCAGATCAATATGGGCGGTTGCGTCTTGCAGTTAAACATGCAAGGTCGCGCGCTTTATAACCTGATCTTCGTATTTTGTTGTTTATTGTCGTTTGGGGGTCATATGTTGTTATTTGTGAGTCTTTTGTGTGTTTGTGTTTCTTATTGTCTGGTGTGTGTTGGTTGGGTCGTTAGTGGTAGTCTTTAAATTAAATTGTGTATTTTTTATAACGAGAAATGCCAATACTTAGACAACACTGAATTAGAGAGAGAGAATACCGGGTTTCCTCTACTTAGTCTTTTGGATAACCGAGCCTTTGGACGACGCTACCTTAGTACGGTTGATACGTTTATTGAGATACACACAAAAAAAAGTACATCTCGAAGGGATGAAGTGACATAAGTCATCCCCCAGGAATGGACATGCATCCATAATACAGATATATCTAATATGATCAATTATAGTACAGAGTTATATTCTAGATGCAAAATTTCTATCTATATATAATATTTCATTTATTTTCCTATTTTTAAACGTCCATTCTATTTGCCTGGAGACATTATTTATATGGGCTTTTCTATATACATTAAGCAATGGGCATTCCAGTATATAATGTGGCAGGGTATGGGATCTGGATGTTCTACAAACTCTACATTCTTTCTCCTGTTCACTTCTCTCAGCTGCAAGTTCCCAATAATATTTATATCCTAATCTTAACCTCATATACACTCAATCTTTCCACCTGCTCCTATCTTTCCCATATGTAAAATTTGTGTTGATGAGAACATGATGGTAATGTTTCATTGTTTCACTTTTTTCATATATTTCATTCCTTTTGAAATTATCTTATATTGATTGTATTTTCCGTAATTTGTTCCTTAATTGTTTCAAAGTTATAATACATATTATGTCGATCTCGGCCTTTTCCGTGGCGCTTTTTGCTATTATATCTACTGCTTCATTAAGACCAATGCCCACATGTGAAGGGACCCACACAAATCGAACACTATGTCCTTTTTTTCCCGTATTGGTTTTAATAATTTTCTACATGAACCAATAATGTGTTCAAAGACTGGACCCGACTGTTCAAAGAAACCAAAGCTGCCCTACTATCAACAACAAAAAAATGCATCGCTACCAAACCCATAGCGACTAATGCTTTCATCCTTACTGTAAATACATTAATATAGTTTCTCCATATATTCTAAATCATCTCCATTTTATTTTAATTTCTCGGAGTGGTGTTGGATTATGATTTCAAGCGATGAGGACAGTTTAAATATTGTTAACGGCGCCATCTACAAACTTGCACAGTCGGTTAAGCACTTAAATGGATAATAATTAATTCGCCTTGTCTCACTCCTAACTCGACTCGGTGGTTTTAGTTTCAGTATATTTGCTTTGGTAAATAATAGTAGAAAAATGCTTTATATAGTAATACTTGTAGTTCTAAGTAGCCAGCGAGTTCGTTACAAGTTATAACCGACTCGGCTGTATAAAACTTCGATGTTAATTTCGTTATTTAGATCATGTAATGTTAATTGTAATGAAAATGGTTATATATTATCTTAATTTATCGTAGTAGAGAATGTGTTATATGTATCCGATGATCTTAATCTAAAGGGAGCGGTGTTTTGAAGATTGTCGCCTTGTGGGGTGGGGAAGGTGTACCCTGTAGTGTGGGGCGCGCGTTGTGCTGCTTGCGTTTTGATTAATCGGCTGATCGATAGCGTCCAATAGAGAGAGAGAGGGAGGGAGACAGACCCGAGAGCCAGGAGCACCGTGGTGGCCCTGACCAAGCTTATACGCAGCAGCTTAGAGGATTGTTCTTCAGAAAAAAAGTCTAATAATAATAATATAATGATGATTGTGGAGGCTTGTGTGTGCGTGTCTGGATATACTCCAAAACTTTCCACAAACTTACAGACAGCACATGAGTTAACACCAACAGATATCACTAGAATAGAACAAGAATAAAAATGTTGACCTGCCCAATACCTTATGACCCGGATCACCATTACTGTAAACATTAAGCCAAGTTTCAGGGAGATAGAAATAAACTCGACACTCGAAAAAAAAATAAGTGAAAGCTGGAGATAGTGACCGTAGATTAGGATAAAGGATAGATTAACTGTAGCACACACACACACACACATACACACACACTCTTGATAAGGTCGAGTCGAATACACCCCGTCGTCTTGTAAGCTGCCCAACACTTCATTGATAAGCTAATACTGGGGCTAGGTTAACATGAGTCAGGAATGTCAATATTACCCATTCTGTGTCCTAAGGTGAGATAGTGTGTGTGTGTGCGCGCATGTGTGGAATAAATGAATACGAATCAGACTAAACACTTGGCAACAGAAGATAAATAATGAAACAAAATACGGAGAAGTAAATGAATTAACATGATAAATGCAGAGATAAATGGGAACAACTTCGTGATATAATTAAAACAGGTAATTAACAGAGATAATTTAAAGATAATAACAATGAACAAATATGGTAATGATGTAGACTAAATTAAGAATAAACACACGGACATTATTTATCTATCGTAAATGTAGTGAATACTGTATAACCTAGGTAGATTATTAATTCACTCGGGAGGTTTACTTTAAGATTTATTGAATTATGAATAACCTTGAGTGAATTATTGAACAGGTGTGTGTGTGTGTGTGTGTGTGTGTGTGTGTGTTGGGGGCTTGCCTTCAGTGACAGGCAAGCTGGCTGATAAACAGACTGACAGACCGGGGGGGAGGGGAGGGGGGGCTGGAAGACGCTGTTTTATTTGATAAATTACAAGGACTAATTAAATTGGTTGGCTTGGTCTGACTGTGTGTGTGTGTTATCGTGGTTTTCATAGACAAGTAAGTGGAATAAATAAAGGAATCAACTCTTCTAAGATAGCTAAGAGAGAATTCCTGTAGGGGTTAGCTAAGTCGGCTCCTGTTTGGCCTCTTACCGTGCCAGAAAGGAGAGCATGGAGTACCTGGTGTGAGAGGTGAAGCAAGCTCGTGTATCTTATAGCTCTTCCTCCTAGCCCTCATTAATCAGCCCTCCGTAATCATCCCTTCTAGCCCTCATTAATCATCCCTCCTAGCCCTCATTAATCATCCCTCCTAGCCCTCATTAATCAGCCCTCCGTAATCATCCCTTCTAGCCCTCATTAATCAGCCCTCCGTAATCGTCCCTTCTAGCCCTCATTAATCATCCCTTCTAGCCCTCATTAATCAGCCCTCCATTTAACCCTTTCCCTCTTACCCCTCCTCTACCCCTCTCTTCCTTACCTCTCACCCCTCCAGCCCCCCCTCTCTCCTCCAGCCCCCCCTCTCACCCCTCATTTACTCCTCCAGTGAAGTGGTTCCCCTTATCTCTTCTTAAGGCGTCACTAGTGAACACAACTCTTTATGTGTCAGTATTAAGGGCGTCTCCAGGGTGCTACTGTCGCGAGGTGCTGCTGGTGTTATTGTGAGGGACAGGTGGTGATTTATTTTTATTATTATTATTTTTTTATTATTATTATTATTATTATTATTATTTTTATTATTATTATTATTTTATTGTTATTATTATTATTTTTATTATTTTTTTTCCCAGGTCATCTTGGGGGTGGAGGCATCAAAGAGGACGAGACGAAGCACTTGTGTGACATTAGCGTTACACCACCCCCCTACACCCACGTTACCCACGCACGCCCAACCCACGTACGCCCAACCCACGTTACCCACGCCCGTCGCTTCTCTACTACCCACGCTCTCCCGCCCACAGCGCCTGCGAACGCCCATACCAAGAGAAGATATACACCGTATGATCTTCCTTCTTACTGGAAAAAGAAAACCTCAGAGGAAATCTACAATACCTTGCTGGGACTTGTATGTGTGTACGGACGACCTGGATTGATCACACTTGATTCCTTATTGAAAGTCACCTCAGTCTTTTAAAACTAATTCTTCCTTATTTCTCTGAAGACTACCCGGTTTGACCTTTTATTGACCTGTGTTGAAAGGTCATCTTGTGTATGACCCCTTCCCACGTGTTTTGTCATTTTAGTTTTGACCCTTTCTTTGTTAACGACCTGGATTTAACGTGTTCCTAAGCGACAGACAGACAGACAGACAGACAGACAGAAACAGTCCATTTTGTAGCGAGTAGTGTGTGTGAATGGGTAGAGGTTGATTCAGTCTTATGTTAGTTTACCCTCTAAATGAAAGTTACTTGAGCTTCGTTTTCTTTGACTCGACTGAACCCTTAGGACAAATTTCTTAAGTTTTTGTTTGTTTGTGTCTTGTTTTGTGTAAGTGAACCCCTGAGCCGTGGAGAATGTGAGGATCAGAGGCTCTTTGTGAACCCTTGGTGATGTGTTTGAACCTTTAGTGATGTTTGAATCCTTTCCATCCATACCCTGGACTATCTTGAACTTTCCCTAACCAATTGAACTTTGGAACTTACTCTTTCATTCGTGTTCAGAACCTTTGTGCAGTGGAACCTTAAAAAAAAGATCTCAAAGTAACCCAAATGAACCACAGTGTTGCTTTTTGAACCCTTCCCCGAGTCATTATCAAAGTTGAACCTTACAGTGGGAAATATTTATTCCGACAAGTTGAGTGATACTGTCAGTAATTATGGCCAAGTTTACAGCAAAAACACGAAGGAGTTTTGGGGGTTCTGAAGATCTCTAGTGAAGTGTGGTTGCGGTAACTGTGTCGTCTGCAGTGAAATTGAAGAAAACGAACGCCACCTTTTTGAAGTGATATTGAACCCTTGTTTTATTTGGAAGTGTGGTTGAACCTTTGTCACTTCTCGCTCACTTAAAGTATTACATGAATCTCTCGTTGAAACCAAAATAAATAAAAGAGATATTGTGATTTGAAAAGAAAACAAGAAAAAAAATTTACTTTAACTATAAACATAAATCGGGACCTGAAGCTCGTAAATATAGAAAAAATAATAATAACGACGACAATAGACTGACACTAGAGGAGAAAAAAAAAATATATTTTTGTACAGTCGAGGTTAGGTAGAAAAAAATATACTTTAGTACTGGTGTAACAGAAGACTGTAGTAAAACAACATTAAGTTGATATAGTGTTTATTAAAGAAGAGTTTGTGAGGAGAAGGATTATACACCTGTTGAAACGGCAGGTGAACGGTAATTAAGGCCCGGGAACAAAGGTGTGAGTTTGCGGAAGCAAGTGAGTGGGTTACCCGTGACAGGCCGCCACCACTACCCAGGCCGTCACCTCTCTCCGGGTCGTTGGTGGCCAGTTCGATGTTGAGGCCCGGGCGCCGCGTGGGAGCCTGGTTATCACAGAAGGATTGGCTCTGGGTGTTCCTGAGGGGCAGCGTCAGCAGCGTCTCCCGCTACCAGTCGTGGGCGTGGGCGTGGAACGTGGGCGTTCTCCTCATTCTCTCCACCGCCGCCCACCATAATTTCCCCAACGCTAACCCCACCACCACCACACCTTCCTCATCCCCCCTTTCCTTTTCCTCGCCCTTCCTCTCCTCTGCCGACTATCCTCCGTCCAGGGACGTGGGTGAGGCGCCACCCGCTCTAGATCCGGCCGAGGGGTCCCAGGAGGACCCCGGTGAGAGGGGCGTAACCATGACGGAGGTGCAGGTGTACAAGGTGATGATCGCCTCCGCCATCCTGGTGTTCTGGTCCGTCTTCTGGGTGGTTCATCTCATAGGCATCATCTACGGGTGAGTCGTGTGTGTGTGTGTGTGTGTGTGTGTGCGTGAGACAACAATTTTCTCCGGAATTTCACGCCACTTAGTAGTGATGGTGCATGTAAGTGGGGCTGATGATGTGCGCGTGCCAAGGCAGCTCCTCCTTGATGAGCCGTGTGTGCGTGCGCGTAACCCTCCGTCCGTCCACTTCTTTAAACTAGAGGATGGGCTGATGACACACAATCTCTCTCTCGTCGCTGAAGGCCAGTTATGAGGTATCCGTTGCACCCTCACAACACTCAATTACGTAATAGTAAAACAAACCGGGTACAGATTCATATAGAGTATTTTGTGTAAACTGAGTGTGGTATTTGTGTAACCTTGTCTCTTTAAGCTTGTTACAGCCGGGGCTTATACTTGTGTTATGTTTGTTACAGTCAGCTTATACTTGTGTTATGTTTGTTACAGCTTCAGCTTAACCTTGTGTCTTAAGCTTGTTACAGTCAGCTTATACTTGTGTTATGTTTGTTACAGTCAGCTTATACTTGTGTTATGTTTGCTACAGTCAGCTTATACTTGTGTTATGTTTGTTACAGTCAGCTTAAACTTGTGTCTTAAGCTTGTTACAGTCAGCTTATACTTGTTACAGTCAAATGAAGGAGAGGAGAGGGGCTGTGGAAGAGAGAGAGAGAGAGATAAACAAACAGACAGCTTTGGTTCAGGAGTACTGACTGTAAACGGGGGGGGGGGGTTACTACACACCTGTGAGGCTCTCTCTCTCTCTCTATGTCCACTTAATTCTCCATCTTTTCATCCCTCTCCTCCTCCTTAACATTTGCACTTGACATTTAATTTAATTCCTAGAACTAACTGGTGTTACGGGAACACGTGAGAGAGAGAGAGAGAGCACTTAACCTTCACGCACACACACAGAGGTATGCCTAGAGGCGTCTTCACTCAAACGACTTGCCGGGTTGTAATGGATCCTTGAGGCTCTCTCTCTCTCTCTCAGGCTACTCTCCCACCCTCATTATCCTTTCTCTTTTCTTTCTCTCTGCTCCTCCCCTTCTCTTCTTCCTCCTTACCTAACCCTTCTCGCCATTGCCCTTTTCTGTGCGCTTCTCCCCCTCCTCCCCTCCCCCTCCTCAATGTTTGTCTTTTCTGCTCTCCCTCCCCTCCCCCTCCCCAAGTGCAGCATTTTAGTGGCATGACGGCACTGATAATGGTGGAGGTGACCTCAAAATGGTGGGAGATAGAGATCACACACACACACAGTTCTACTTTTCTTCCGTTCCTGTCTTTTTTCCTCTGTTATTTATCTCTTTGTGTGTGTGTGTGTGTGTGTGTGTGTGTGTGTGTGTGTGTGTGTGCGTGCGTGCGTGCGTGCGTGCGTGCGTGCGTGCGTGCGTGCGTGTGCGTGTCTAGCCAACACCCATGTAGAACAAATATAATTGAGTTAGCATGTCACTTGGCAAGACTAGGTCACCAAGACACGTGTTAGGGCGGGCCAGGTCGATAATCTCTTGTGTTTCCCTACCGCTACCTGGGGGATAGGGTAGTGTTTGGTTAGGTTAGGGTACTGTTTGGTTAATATTACATTAGTTTAGGTTAACATTAGGTTAGATTAGCGTTAATTTAGCTTTAATCATCAGGTGATCCGCCTAACAAAGAGGCTGAGTGGGTACAGCTGTCGCCACCACCACTATGTTCTTACCCAAACTCGTACCCAGTTCACCTGACGTTACAGTTGGGGGCGTGAAGGTGGTCTAGTGCAGTGCCCGTCTTATATACTGTATCCGGACACACCCCTAAAGGTACACGAGGTTTATAGGGCTTTGACTCTCCCTCCTCAAGTGATCCTACAAGCTGGTGGTGAATTAATACACGATACCTGGATGTAATTAAGGCTAAAGGATCACGGGTAAAGTTAGATACTATGTAGAACAAGAAGAGCCCTGTCTGGTGACGTGAGGTGGGAGGTGACGTAAGGTATTACTGGCCCTCCCTGGCACCGGTGTTAGGCCGGGTGCCAGGGAACTACCACCACCACTGCTACACACAGGCAAGCACACAAGGAGATGTTTCCATTGTACACGCTGGGTGCCATGGTGTTAGGAGAGTGCCATGATGTTATGAACGTGCCACTGTACGCGCTGGGTCCACGATATTACGAGGGTGCCACTGTACACGCTTGGTGCCATGATGCTGTAGTTGAGTGCCAGAAATGCCATCACCAACCCACCGTTTAAACCCTTTGCTTTACATTAACCCATGAAGTAGAGGAACCCATATATAACAAAACCCCATTGGCTACCAGAACTACTGCAGAAGGCGTTTACTATGAATGCTCCTGACGTAGAAGGCTCCTGGAGGTACAGTCTCGTTCAAGATTCTTCGAACACTGACGGAGACAGCTGGCAACTGAAGGTCGTTTGTTTACTATAGTTTGTAGCATAATATAATACTGAACAACAAAGCCCAACCCTTAAATGAAGCAACGGGGAACTAAGTAACCAATCACCGATCACTTTTACATTTACTCATAATTTTTACTACGTACTACAGGTATAGTAAACAAACGGCCTTGAGTTGCCAGCTGTCTCCGTCAGTGTTCGAAGAATCTTGAACGAGACTGTACAAGGACTCGTACACAAGCACGTGTAAAGTGCGAAGGGAAGTGTAATGTGACTTGAGGGAGGACGTCGGAGGGCCTTACACTCTACTGTATATTAAGACTTCAAGTGTAAGGGCGAGGAGAGTACGTGTGAGAGTGTGTCATGAGAGGGAGGAGGAGATAAAAGGGCAGGATAGTAGTTTTTTTTTTTAGTTTTTTTTTTAGTTTAACAAATTTATTGACAAAGGTTGGAGTACAGTTTGCCTATTGTAAGTAATTCAGTCAGACCTTGACACTGAGGGTGGTATCACTTCTCACTGCCACACAGGACAGAGGTTCATACACAAAGAAATACATCATATTCATTAACAATATATGTAGGTCAGAGTCATGTGGGTGATATCATTGTTCACTGCCACACAGGACAGAGGTTCATACAAAGGGGAATGGGTTGAGAGAGAGAGAGAGAGTGTGTGTGTGTGAGTTAACATGTGGTGTAGACAGGGAGTGTACCATCAATCGCTGCTGTATCTCATGTGTAATTATGCCTTTTTCCTCTCACCACCACGATCTCTCTCTCACCACCATAACGACGTTTCTCACAGCCTACATAACTAGGATTACATTACGACCCCTCCCCCAAGCTTCCATTACCACCATCAAGACCTCTCCTCACCCTCTTACCACCCCACGACGTCCCCCTCAGTCTCCACCCCTACCTCCCACCTTGACGACACCCCACCCCACCCCACCTCATCCTCCACGACCTCTACTTTCAACTCCTCTCTAACTCCTCCCTCATCCCTCCAACTTCCTCAACCCTCCACCTCACTTCATTTACACACACCTGGCAGGAAGGGAATTAACTCACTAGCCTCTCATATGACTTCCTTATGACGTCACTACAATGCCCCGTTGATAGATTTTTCTTCAGTAATCCATAACTGTGTGTAGCTGATGTGATGTTTTTTGTGTTGGGGGAGGGGGTGGAGGGGTGGGGAGAGTTTTCAGTGAGTAAAAAGGGGATTAGGAGTAGAGGGAGGGAAGTAAAGGTGAGGGAGATATAGATTAATGGAGAGAGAGAGAGAGAGAGAGAGAGAGAGTTCACAATGAAAGTGTGTCCCCACTCTGTATTGATTCCCTCCAGCCCTGCCCACACACGCACACCCACTCCACTCCACCCTCTCTGTCTCCTGCCCGCCCACATGTTTGCCTTAAGAACACCCATCGCCCATTTCCTTTGCTCTTCAATCCTTGCCCCTTCTCTATCTGTCTATACAACAGGCGATGGTATCGATTCTTTTGGGTTAAAAGACGAGATCATATTTAAGGGGTGGAGGGGGGGGTAGAGAGGGGGTTAGATGTGGGTTACGATTGTGTATTGGAGGTGTGATGGGGGTAAAGATGGAGTGGTGTGTGGAGGGGGCTTTAATGAGAGAGGGAGAGAAAGCCTCGCTCTAGCTCAGGTGAAGGTCATAGTAGTATATACAGTATAAACTCAGGGGATTAAGCCAAGGCATTTAATGTGAACCGATTGTCTCTCTTGTTATTGTTAGCAAGAGAAAAGATGGTTGGTTGTGGTTGGTGGTGGTTGTGCTAATTTGGTGGTAGTGATAAGTGGTGTTATAGGTTGGGATGGTGGTAGTAGTAATAGTGGTCGCTTGTGATTGTGGTTAGGATAATAGTGGTTGAGATTGTGGTCCTCCCCCCTCTTTCTCTTCCCCTTTCCTTTTCTTCTTCCCCTCTTCCCTCCTTCCTTTTCTTCTTCCCCTCTTCCCCCCTCCTCTCCTCTCTCCTTTTCTGGTTTTTATCCTCTTGTTATTTTCGCACAATTACTATCGGTTCCCGCCCCCCTCTCCCTACTCCCCTCACACAAACATCCGGTTCATCACTTACGTCGGTGTAGCTTCTAGCAAGTGTGTGTGTGTGTGTGTGTGTGTAATAATAATATTAATAATTAACGGTTTATTGAAGTAGTTCTGCAGCTCGAAGGCTGAAAATAAACATTGGACAAAAATGACTTATTACATACAAAGACATGGGGTGGGTGGGTCGTTTAACAAAAGCATTCATTGCTGAAAGAAGAAGGAACAATGATTGAACATACAAATTATTATAGTTTATGGCCCGGGCTGGTCATTGAGACACCAGGTGGTGTGGTGTAGTAACTCGTCCTCTGGTGTTGATATAGTTGAAGGACCTCCCGTGGTCATGGGGACACCAGGTGTTGTGGGGTTCAGTTGGTGCAATGACTCGTCCTTGGGTGTTGATATGAAGGACCTCACGTAGTCATGGAGACACCGTGTGGTGTCACAGTACCTCACTCTCTGCTGGGCGGTGTTGTGTTATCTTGTAGTCAGGTGTATAGCCGACCTGCTGTTGTTCCTGGGGTGGACGGATTAACACCGTCTGGTCAGAGGATGGTTCCCAGGGGTGCTTATCTCAGTGGTGGGTCACGGCTCTCACTGGTACTGTCTAGTGCTGAATTCACTGGCTTAAACACTGTTCATCACTGATCCCACTTCTTTCCGAAACAAAATTGTCACTTTTGATTATGGTGAGGAGGATGGGGGGATTTATGAATGTTTGTTGTAATATGTACCGGTATGTGTAGTACTTGTGTGTGCTGGTATGTATGTATGTATGTAAGTAAGAGGGTCGTGATGACATGTAGTTAAGAGTCAGACGGTCCCAGCTCTAATTGTCACACCACTGGTCGATAACCATTTGGTGGCACTGTTCCCGCTGTTGTAAAGGTGGTGGCACTGTTCCCGCTGTTGTAAAGGTGGTGGCACTGTTCCCGCTGTTGTAAAGATGGTGGCACTGTTCCCGCTGTTGTAAAGGTGGTGGCACTTCCTGGTGGTAATAGTGGCACTGTTAAGAGGAGGGGGGGGGAGGCATGTAGCACAGACGGGCGAGTTTAGTAACAGGTGGAGTAATACTGAGGGACCCACTCGAAGCAGATGGCGTGTGGGTGGGTGTCGATATCTTAAAAGGACGAGGTGGCGGTGATGATTGTGGTGGTGATAGCTGTGGTGGTGATAGCTGTGGTGGTGATAGCTGTGGTGGTGATAGCTGTGGTGGTGATGATGGTGATGTGTGGTGATGATGCCCTGGTGAAATGGCGGAAGGGGTGATGTGGAAGAGATGGTTATGAGGGATGGGAAAGGAGGAAATGGAGGAGAGGTATAGAGGTGATAGATGGGACAGGGAAGAAATTGAAGGGAAGAGGTGCTGGCACTACTCAGATTGAAGGGGTGAGGGGCAGGGGTATAAAGTTACACTAGACGTCTCAAGGGGTAACAGGGAGGGAGGGTACTGGGGAGATAGGGGGGTTAGGGGGAAGACGTAGGGAGAGGAGGAGGTGGACGTGGGAGAGATGGGGGAAGGGAGGGACGTAGGGAGAGATGGGGAAGGGGACGTAGGGAGAGGGAGGTGAGAGGGTTTACAGTCTCCCAAAGCATCACTTGGGGAAGCTTGAGGTAGAGTGGGGTAAGGATGGGAGGGGGGAGGTCTGGCTATATACCTCTTGGGGGGGAAGAAAGAGGTTGGTGAGGGATTGTGGTTGGGAGCCGAGAGGAGGAGGGGGGGGGGAGGAGGGAAGGAGCGAGAGAGGGAGCCAAGAGGAGGTTGGAGGGGGGGGAGAGGAGCCAAGAGGAGGAGGGTGGGAGGATAGAGGGAGCCAAGAGGAGGAGGGGGTGGGAGGAGAGAGGAGCCAAGAGGAGGAGGTGGGAGGAGAGGGGACAAGAGGAGGAGGGGGGGGGAGGAGAGAGGGAGCCAAGAGGAGGAGGGGGGTGGGGAGGGGAGAGAGAGCAAGAGGAGGAGGGGAGGGGTGGGAGGAGGAGGGGGAGGGAGGGAAGAGGGAGCAGGGAGGGGAGGTGGGAGGAGAGGGAGAGGAGAGCAAGAGGGAGGAGGGGAGGTGGGGAGGATGGTGGGGAGCGAGAGGGAAGGTGGGAGGATAGAGGAGGAGGGGGGAAGGGGGAGGAGGGGGGGAGATAGGGAGAGGGACCAGGAGGAGGGGTGGTAGTTCAGAGAGGGGCTATTGCCCTAGTATTTTGTGTGTTATAACCTTTTAACTACTACTGTTGGGGGGAAGGTGGAGTCCTTGACATTCTATCAGTATGCTGCCGTGTGTGTAGTGTACTGTGTGCGTACATGAATGAATGAATCACTTAAATCATTGTACTCAAGAGATTAAGTCATGATGCCGCACTTAAAAGGGTTAAATAATAGTACTCAAAGGGTTTAAGTACTCGATACACCTGTACTGTACCTCTTTATGTCTCTACCTGGGTTACCTGCTGTTAATGTTACTCTATGTCTGAATAACAAGATAAAAGAGAGAGAGAGAGAGAGATGGTAAACATTAAAGGGACAGGTTAAACAATAAGTGCTGGCCGCGTGTTGTTCGATCCAGTTGACTTGGAAACAGATGACTATCAGGTGTAAACATTGGCGAGTTTACCTTGACGACCATCTACCGTTCTACGAGGAAATTGTGTTGTTTATTAATTTTTAGGCTTCGTGTGTGTTTGTTTTTGTCGATTTGTTTGTTTAAATGGTCGTAGTATTTGTTGTGTTTGTTATTGATTTTTGTGTGTGTGTATGCTTTTGAATAATTTAGGTGGGTGTATGTGTCCGTGTGCGTGGATAACTTGGTATAAATATTCTCGTGTGTGTGTGTGTGTGTGTGTGTGTGTGTGAGAGTGAATAAGTGTGTGCGTGGATGTGTGTGTAAATTGTGTGCGTGTATTCATAGACGCTCTTATGTTGTAATTTACCACCGACCATGACTGTTACTTGAACCATAATTGTGTATTACCCTCAGGTGTCATTTACCTTGTGTGTGTGTGTACATACATACATACATGAGGGGCGGTGGTCTTGTGTGTGTAACGTGACCCTACCGCAGCTATGTGAAACTAACCGGGAGTATGGTTTCTGAATGGGGGGAGGGGAGGGTTGTAGAGGGGGAGGGGGAGGTGTTAGTGTGAGAGAGAGGGAGGGAGGGAGGGACTGTATGTGAGAGGAGGGAGGGAGGGACTGTATCTCAATTTTCCCTCCTTCCTTCCTTCCACTTTCCCCTTCCCTCACAGCTATAGTAGGATGCAGGTGTTGGAGGAGGCGGCGGTTCACACACACACACGCACACACACACACACACAGTCAAGTTTGTAACAAGGTGAGTCCGTGTCGCCATTGGCAACACAATAACAACAACACGCCCAGCGCTCTCATTGTTTGGTCCTGGGAGAGGAGGGGCGCCACTTCCGTCCTTGGGGAGGTGAGGGAGAAGGGAGGGGAGAGGGGAGGGGAAGAGAAGGGGAGTGAAGGAAGAGGGGTGAGCGTGGATGAAGAAGAAAAGGTTTGGAGAGTGAGGGTGCAAGAACGTACTCAAAGACAAACTGGATTCATGTTAGTGAGGCGGATGTGTTGTCTAAGTGTGTACTTGTTTGATTGTTTAAGAGTGTTTATTACTTTGGGGATTTCCTTTCTTGAGTTGTTTTTATTATTTGTTTGTTTGTTTGTATTTGCTTTTTATTGGTTGTTTGACTCGTCTTTTGTTTATTTATTTATGTTTCTGTTTCTCTGGGGAATACTTGAGGGGGGAGAGGGAGGGATGCGGGCCATGCTTGAGGGGGGAGAGGAGGGATGCGGCCATGCTTGAGGGGGAGAGGGAGGGATGCGGGCCATGCTTGAGGGGGGAGAGAGGAGGGATGCGGGCCATGCTTGAGGGGGAGAGGGAGGGATGTGGCCATACTTGAGGGGGAGAGGGAGGATGTGGGCCATGCTGAGGGGGGAGAGGGAGGGATGCGGGCCATGCTTGAGGGGGAGAGGGAGGGATGTGGGCCATGCTTGAGGGGGAGAGGGAGGATGCGGGCCATGCTTGAGGAGGGGGGGAGAGGAGGATGTGGCCATACTTGAGGGGGGAGAGGGAGGGATGCGGGCCATGCTTGAGGGGGGGAGGAGGATGCGGGGCGGTGCTTGAGGGGGGGAGAGGGAGGGAGTGGGGCCATGCTTGAGGGGGGAGAGAGGGAGGGATGCGGCTGCTTGAGGGGGAGAGGGAGGGATGCGGCCATGCTTGAGGGGGGAGAGGGAGGATGGACATGCTTGAGGGGGGAGAGGAGGGATGGGCCATGCTTGAGGGGGGAGAGGAGGGATGCGGGCCATGCTTGAGGGGGAGAGGAGGGATGGCCATGCTTGAGGGGGAGAGGAGGGATGTGGGCCATGCTTGAGGGGGGAGAGGGAGGGATGTGGGGCCATGCTTGAGGGGGGGAGAGGGAGGGATGAGGCCATGCTTGAGGGGGGAGAGGGAGGGATGTGGCCATGCTTGAGGGGGGGAGAGGGAGGATGTGGCCATGCTTGAAGGGGAGAGGGAGGATGTGGGCCATGCTTGAGGGGGGGAGAGGGAGGGATGTGGGGCCATGCTGAGGGGGGAGAGGGAGGGATGCGGGCCATGCTTGAAGGGGGAGAGGGAGGGATGTGCCATGCTTGAGGGGGGGGGAGAGGAGGGAGGATGTGGGCCATGCTTGAGGGGGGGGAGGAGGGATGTGGGCCATGCTTGAAGGGGGAGAGGGAGGGATGGGGCCATGCTTGAGGGGGGGAGAGGGAGGACAGGCCATGCTGAAGGGGAGAGGAGGGAGGGAGGCCATGCTGAGGGGAGAGGAGGATGCGGGCCATGCTTGAAGGGGGAGAGGGAGGATGCGGGCCATGCTTGAGGGGGAGAGGGAGGTGGGGCTGCTTGAAGGGGGGAGAGGGGAGGATGTGGGCCATGCTTGAGGGGGGGAGAGGAGGGATGGGCCATGCTTGAAGGGGGGAGAGGGAGGGATGTGGGCCATGCTTGAGGGGGGGAGAGGGGAGGATGGGGCCATGTTGAGGGGGAGAGGGAGGGATGCGGGCCATGCTTGAGGGGGGGGGAGAGGGAGGGATGGGGCCATGCTTGAGGGGGGGGAGAGGGAGGGATGTGGGCCATGCTTGAGGGGGAGAGGGAGGATGTGGCCAGCTGAGGGGGGGAGAGGGAGGATGTGGGCCATGCTTGAGGGGGAGAGGGAGGGATGTGGGCCATGCTTGAGGGGGGAGAGGGAGGGATGCGGGCCATGCTTGAGGGGGGAGAGGGAGGGATGCGGGCCATGCTTGAGGGGGGGAGAGGGAGGGATGTGGGCCATGCTTGAGGGGGGAGAGGAGGGATGCGGGCCATGCTTGAGGGGGGAGAGGGAGGGATGCGTGGGCCATGCTTTTAGGAGGAGAGGAGGGATGTGGGTCATGCTTGAGGGGGAGAGGGAGGAATGTGGGTCATGCTTGAGGGAAGAGAGGGAGGATGTGCCATGCTTGAGGGGAGAGAGGGAGGAATGTGGGTCATGCTTGAGGGAAGAGAGGAGGAATGTGGGCCATGCTTGAGGGGAGAGGAGAGGAGGATGTGGCCATGCTTGAGGGGGAGAGTGAGGAATGTGGGTCATGCTTGAGGGAAGGGAGGGGGGGATGTGGGTCATGCTTGAGGGAGGGAACAGAGGGCGGTGGCAAGAGGGAAAGATCTTAGTGGTAAAGTATTCACTGCTGTAGCCAAGGTCGTCTGCCACACCTCCACCTCCTTCATTAATCCGCCCTACCCCACCACCACCTCCACCATC
Source organism: Homarus americanus (assembly GCF_018991925.1). Classification (NCBI taxonomy): domain Eukaryota; kingdom Metazoa; phylum Arthropoda; class Malacostraca; order Decapoda; family Nephropidae; genus Homarus; species Homarus americanus. The sequence continues at coordinate 1,924,517 of NW_024720811.1, read as the reverse complement.
GCCATTCTGTCTTGCCCTCACTGTTGCCACCTTCCCACTGTTCCCTGCCCACATTGTTGCCAGGTCACCACTCTTGTTCCCCAGACCGCAGCAAAGAAGTGACACCACCTCTCGTCATGTGTGTCTGAGAGAGAGAGAGAGAGAGAGAGAGTTATATTTCACGTCTTATTAAAATATTATTGTTACAAATTCAGGTTAATTGGACCATCACCAGCAGGTACACACACGGAATATGAGAAGCTTTTCCTTCGGTAATTCTTTATGAGTTCTTTCAGATTTACTTAAATTTTAATAAAGCTAATTCCTGATTTATGATTATTATAATACTGCCCCCAAAAATAATTCAAACAGGAAGATTAACTTAAAATTATACTAAATTATCTAATGTATAAGATTATCTGAAATTTTATACAATTATATAACTCGGGCCTCCCTAACTCGGACCTCCCTAACTCGGACTTCCCTTGACTTACAAATCCGGGTTGGGAGAACTTTGCCACTTCCTTGAACCACTTTAACCCGTCAACTCTGTCTTTATCCCCGTCATGTGGGTTAATCACCACTGGCTCTGGTTCTATGAAAGACTACCTTCCCTCAACCCTTCACTTCCACTCCCACCTCCCACCCTCCCCCACTTCCACCCCTCCCACTTCCACCCCTCCCCCATTATAGTCACAGGAGTATACTCGCTAATTCGGAATGGTCCTCAATTAGGTCTTTAGTGGGTAGACATATACTGTATATTATTATTATTATTATTATCATCATCATCATCATCATCATCATCATCATTATGAACGTGGTGGTTGTGGCAACATTGTACAGTGTAGTAGTGGCTAAGGTGTGGTAACAGTGTCAGGGCTCCCAGGTGAAGAGGCCAGGTTAATGAGCGTTTAATTCGTTTTTACATACCTGGTTGGCCCATCTCCAGCTGTGTACTACACCACCTTGCTGCTGGGTGTATCTGACTGTGAACTGTACTGTGTGGTGAAGGGTGTAACTGTGTAACCTTGTGACTGGAGAAAATGTAACAGTCTGATAGTAACTGGGAATGGCCTGACTGGAAGAAGTAACTGTATCCTTGTGACTGGAGAAAAATGTAAGTCTGAGAACTGGGAGTGGCCTGACTGTAGGAAGTAACTGTATCGTCATAACTGTGTGTGAGTGGGATGTGACTGCTTGGTAACTGAATGTGAGTGAATGTGACTTGACTGTTTGGTAACCGGATGAGTGGTGTTGGCTGTAACTCCCTGTTTCACATGACTGTTTCCTTTGATGACTGTGGGAGGTGACTGTATAGTGATTTATCTGGATTACCTTTGTGGCTGTTTGTTTATCGAGTGACTGTAACTTTATATAGAGGATAGTGTGTGTGTGTGTGACTTGATCCAGGCATTTGGGGGCGGAGGTGGATCTTGTAACAAATGTAAATAAACGCATACATACTACATTTACCAACAATAACAAGGCAAGGTCACACACACCCCAAGGTTAAGGTCGATAATTAATCAGCGTCTAACAACTTTATTTACCTGAGTTATGGCCTTTGCCCCCCCCCCCTCACTACTACTACCACCACCACCCATCACCACTATCACCAATTCACACATCTATGGAAGGTCTCGGACACAGGTTAACAAGGTTCCCACAGGTGTTGTACAGGTAACGTGTGTTGTTAATGAAGGTTCCTGTGGTGTAGTGGGTTACAGGTGTGATTTGGTTTGATATACAGGTGTGTGTTAAGGGGTTACAGGTGCTACACGTGTATGATGACCTAATGAATTTACCTGTGACTTGATTACAGGTGTGCAGGATACGGATTAGTTTATGAATTAATACACCTGTGAAAACGTTTATACAAACACGGTTTACACGGGAATAAAACAGATACACTGAACTAAAACCGGTTTATTTAGACACGGATAAACCAAGATTAAAATCGATGTACAATGAACTAAAACCGGTTTGTATACTGTAGAGCCGCATAAAACAAGAATAAAACCCATAAATAAACCCACTTCAGGAGTTAGGTTTTGCTTGTATATAAGCCGTAAACATCGCGTGGCCGGGGTTTATAAATAACATGGGAGGGGGCGGTGTATTTAGCATAGTGACCCCTGTCCATTTTCTGTGGTGCGGCCCGTCAACACCCACCCCTGACATTTATTTTTACCTGACAGACAGACAGACAGACACAGAGGTAGAAAGATAGACAGACAAACAGGTAGACAGAGAGATTTAGATACACAAACAGGTAGACAGATAGATTTAGATACACAAACAGGTAGACAGATAGAGACAGATAGACGGTGAAACATACAGATAGGCAGCCAGACCAGACAAGTTAGACAGACACAGACAGATATATATACACGAACAGATATTAAGTTTGTTTATAGACAATACAGGTAATAGGAACAAATGTACCTTTGTAGTACAGGTAATCCTAAGGTTATGGATAGCCTCAACAATGGTTAGTCTACATACATACATACATACATACATACATACATACATACATACATACATACATACATACATACAGTGTGTGTGTGTGACGTAAGAGGCAGGGGGGGGGGTCGTATTTCTCTCTCCCTTCCTCTTCTCTCTCTCTCTCTCTCTCTCTCTCTCGTAACAGCAGGTACACGTATACTACATATCTCTGACTGTTCTCCTGCTGTATCTTATGTAACTACCAGCATTTAGTTATATGGATATGGGAGGTAGTGGAGGTATTGATGGTGGTAGTGGTGGTGGTGGTAATTGATGGTGGTAGTGGTGGTGGTGGTAATTGATGGTGGTAGTGGTAATTGTAAAAAGCTGATAGTGGTGGTGTGGGCGTTGTCAGTAGTGTGGGCGTGGTTGGGAGTGTGGGTGTGATCAGGAAGCATGGGCGTGATAAGGTGACCGGGCGTGGTCGGGAGTATGGGCGTGGTCGGGAGTACGGGCGTGGTGGTATCATTCCGGGCGTCATACATTACATGGTAACCAATCGGCTGCGGACATTGATAAATAAGGCGGTCGACCTATCTTACTGTGAGGGAAGGGAGGCGAGGGAAGGAGGGGGAGGGGAGGAGAAGGATTAAAAGACAAATGGAAGAAAGATGGAAGTGGGATAGGATGGAGAGGGAAGAGTGAGGGTGTGCCAGGGTGAGGGAGAGTGTCAGGGCGAGGGAGGGTGTGCCAGGGTGAGGGAGAGTGTCAGGGCGAGGGAGAGTGTCAGGGTGAGGGAGGGTGTCAGGGCGAGGGAGGGGTGTGCAGGGTGAGGGAGGGTGTGCCAGGGTGAGGGAGAGTGTCAGGGCGAGGGAGAGTGTCAGGGTGAGGGAGAGTGCCAGGGTGAGGGGAGGGTGCCAGAGTGACCCTCATTAGCAGTAAGGAGGCTTCAGGAAGGCAGTTTAGGCGTTCGGTAGGGTGGTCACTCCCTCGTTACTCACTAAGGGCCAGTTCTTCCTTCCTTCCATGCCACCCCCTTTCTTCCTTCCTTGCCACCCTTCCGTCCTTCCTTGCCACCCTTCCGTCCTTCCTTGCCACCCTTCCTTCCTTCCTTGCCACCCTTCCTTCCTTCCTTGCCACCCTTCCTTCCTTGCCACCCTTCCTTCCTTGTCACCCTTCCTTCCTTGTCACCTTCCTTCCTTACTTACGCCTTTCCTTGTCACCCTTCCTTCCTTGTCACCCTTCCTTCCTTGTCACCCTTTCTTCCTGTCCACGGTAGAGTACTCTTGTGATCGTCGTGTTTACGTCTGTCACCCTGACACCACAAAGCTGTACTATAGACCTGTCTTATTGAACACCGTCTCTCACACCTGTCTACACGTGTGTATGTGTGCGTTCTCAGAATAGGTCAGTGTGTGCTTGTGTATACCTGTGTGTGCGTGCGCGCGCGTTCTCAGAATAGGTCAGTGTGTACGTGTGTGTGTGCGCGCGTAGGTGTTCTTAGAATAAGTCAGTGTGTTGCTGGTGCTGCTTGTGTGTCGGAGTGAGAGGAGGAGGAGGAGGAGGGAGGGAGAAGGCGTGAGGGGAGAGGGGAGGAAGGAGGTGGGAGGGGGGGAGATAGTGTGATATTAATGGGTTTCCTGGGAGGGGGGGAGGGGGGTGAGAGACGGGGACGAAGGGCATGGCGTTGTAACATTCCCACCCCCCCACACACACAGTCTACAAGCATACCAAAACATGAATGTCTATACATACACACGGATACTTTCTCACATACACACATTAACGTACGTACATACATACAGACATGCATACTTACAGACAGACAGTTGATTGCCTGTCACTTCTCTGTCGGTCTTGTGATTACCACGAAGTTTGCATGCACTTGCGTGAAGAGGGAGACTGGGTGGGCAGGAGGAGAAGGTAGAGGGGAGGAGACTGTGTGAGGGGAGGGGGTTAGGGAAGTGGTGTGAGGGGAGGGGCCGGTGTAGGAGTGGGGAGGGGTTGGATATGTCAGGCTTGTCCCTTAACGTGTATTGATGGGGAGAGTCGATCCGTAGAAGCAGGTCTCATTATACCTTTGCACACACCCACTGCGGCACTGGGCTGAGTGTCTGTCTGTCTGTCTGGAGGGTGTGTGTGGACGGGCGGGGGCGTGGTGTAAGGGAGAGGTGTGTGGGAAAGGGGGTGAGATAGGGGCGCGTGGCAACGTGTGCTTGACGTGTTTAGGAGGCGTGGCAAGGCGTGCAGGGCGTGTTGGGGTTGACCTACTTACACGTCGGGCGGGTGGTGGCGGCGGCGCTGGTCCCTCGTTCATATTGATTAAGGAATTTAGGAGTCATTACCTTACCTTGTCGTCACTTTACCTTACCTTGTCGTCACTTTACCTTACCTTGTCGTCACTTTACCGTACCTTGTCGTCTCTTACCTTACCTTGTCGTCACTTTACCTTACCTTGTCGTCACTTTACCTTACCTTGTCGTCACATTACCTTACCTTGTCGTCACTTTACCTTACCTTGTCGTCACTTTACCTTACCTTGTCGTCACTTTACCTTACCTTGTCGTCACTTTACCTTACCTTGTCGTCACTTTACCTTACCTTGTCGTCACTTTACCTTACTTTACCTTACCTTGTCGTCACATTACCTTACCTTGTGTCGTCACTTTACCTTACCTTGTCGTCACTTTACCTTACCTTGTCGTCACTTTACCTTACCTTGTCGTCACTTTACCTTACCTTGTCGTCACTTTACCTTACCTTGTCGTCACTTTACCTTACCTTGTCGTCACTTTACCTTACCTTGTCGTCACTTTACCTTACCTTGTCGTCACTTTACCTTACCTTGTCGTCACTTTACCTTACCTTGTCGTCACTTTACCTTACCTTGTCGTCACTTGTCGTCACTTTACCTTACCTTGTCGTCACTTTACCTTACCTTGTCGTCTCTTACCTTACCTTGTCGTCACTTTACCTTACCTTGTCGTCACTCTACCTTACCTTGTCGTCTCTTACCTTACCTTGTCGTCACTTTACCTTACCTTATTGGAAAGAAGTGAGGGACAGAGTTAGTGAGGAGGGAGGGGTGGTGAGGGAGGGGAAATGGAGTGATTGGCAGATTGATAGAAGTCTTGGATTATGGGAGGGAGGGAGGGAGGGGATTGCGTGTGTGTGACGGTCGAAGGAGGAGGTGATGAGGGAAAGGGATTAGTTTTTGTGGGTGAGATAGAGGGAGGGAAAGGGCACACACACACACACACACACACACACACCTACCTGACTGACAGTAAAAACTCACCTGGCTAATAATAGAATACAGGTGATATAACTCTGGTGGCCTTAACGTGTCTGATACGAACTGATAAGGGTTGGGGTGAGGATAAGGTGAGATAAAGGGACTCGGTATGTGTGTGTGTGTATGTATGTGTGTGTGTATGTATGTATGTATGTATGTATGTATGTATGTTTGTTTAATCGACCCAGTAAGGACATTAACCTGCCTCGTCAACTCAACACAGTTTATTTCGGTCAAACTTGTCAAATACAAATAATCAATTTACAGGAGGGAACTGAAGGGCCAGTGTCATAATATATGTATACATTTTCTTAATATTACCAGACAAATGCATAATAGTAACAATATAAGCCGCATATCATCTGAAGTTGTTCAATTAATATTCTTCACGTCCATAATGACATGTAATAGGTTTAGTGTTGCAGGTCTGGCTCAGAGCAGAAAGCCTCGGTGTGTTTTGAGATGTACTACTCCCATACTGGCCGCTGCCTATAGGGGCCTGGGTGAACGCCAGGCCATTTCAGGCATATACACCCCTTGTTCCTCATGACGCGGGCTGACTCACCACCGTCACCTCGCTTAGTTCTCTTATCACTCTCCTTGTATTACCGCTGTCCAATGATAAAATATGTATGTATGTATGTTCTAATTCTGTGAGGGGTTGGAGAGTGGTGGTGTGTCAAGCCTGCATTCTTACGTGCATTGTGGGTGTGGCTTTGAGTGCATAATGGGAGGGGGGGGGGATTCTCTATACCTCTTCTCCAACCCCCTCCACCTTCCTTCCCCACACTTACTCTCCCTCTTCCTCCTTCTCCACATACCCTCCTTTGCTCCTCCTCTCTCACTTAACCTCCCTCTTCCTCCTCCACTAACCTCCCCTCCTTCCCCCATTCATTAACATATTAAGTACGGCTTATTAAAACGGTCTGGGAAGATGTGTGTCATTGAGTGTCTGGTGATGGTTGGTGTTTAATTGGAATGGCAGAGCTCCCACACCCTTCCCACTTACCCTCACCTCATCCCTTTAACCTTCTTTCCTCACCTCACTTCCTCCTCACCTCTTAACTTCAACGCCTCACCCCTCCCCTCCTTCATCTCACCCCCTCCACCCTCACCTCACCCCCTCCACCCTCACCTCACCCGACCTCTCCCTGCAACCATCCTCCACCTCACCCCTATTTAGCACCCTTCCCCCTCACCACTACCCATATATGGCTCTTTTATCACCTCCCTATGCTAATATCACCTCTCCCACACACACACCCTACCTAAACTTCCCCTCCAAATCATTTATGTAAGCTGTAGCCACCCCCTCCTCCCCCCCCCCCTCCCCCCCCTTCTTCCCCTGCTACCCCCCTTGTCTGTAAGTGAAGAGTTGATTTACTGGTTTCTGGACTAATAATAATAATGTACGTCGCTATCCAGTTTAATCATTATGCATATAAAATCTGTACGTTGAAGTGTTGCTTTAAGATTAACAGACATCAGAATATGGAGAGAGAGCGAGCTGGTGTAGGTGTTGGCACTGTAAACAGGTGGCCACTTTGTTGACAGATAGTCTGTTACGTCCTTGTCTAAATTCTTACTTTCTCTTCCTCATCTGCCTGCCTGCATCCCTCCACCCTCACACCTTACCTTAACTTCATGAATCAACCACACACACACACACACACACGAGGTTTAATGTGTGTGTGTGTGTCATCGTTTACACTAACATCCGCCTGCCTGTCACTGTATAAACCAGACGTACACTCACGCGCCATAGTTTCGATGCACCCTCTACCGCTACTCCTGACTCGATGGAAGTCGCAGCCTCAACTTCATACCGAACCCCCCATCGTTCAGTGGTAGCTCGAAGCTTTGTTGAATTGTACGAATAACAGTTCATGAGAATATATGCACGAAACAGATTTTTTTTTAGTGACTTCACAACACTTTATTTACCATCACTATACTTAACATTACTATACAAGAGGGATCGTTCGGTTTGCAGCCTTGACTATGACTTCCCTCGAGCCAGGAGTAGCGGTAGAGGCTCTATGGCGCGTGAGTGTACCATTTTTGTCCTCACCTGAGCCACCTAACCTAACTCCTCTCACTCCTTCTGCAGGTACCGTCGGCTACACCATCGTCGGGCGCTGAGTGTAGAGAGCGGTGACCAGGGCGTGATGGGTGTGAGCATCCTGAAGCCCCTGGTGGGTACCCCGATGGATCCCAACCTCATGACCAACCTGGAGACCTTCTTCACCCTCAACTACCCGAAGGTGAGGCTACTGCAGGGGAGAGTGTGTGAGAGAGAGAGAACTATATAATGCTGTAAAGTATGCGGGTATTATAAAGTACCGTGTGTGTGCTTGTTTCGTTTTTACTTTCCTGTAATGGTTTCTTTCTTTCTTGCTTTCTTGTTTTGTTGTCGTTTACTTATTATTTAATTTCTTGTTTACTTTTTTTTCTTTTCTTATTTTCCAGCTTATTTTATTGCTTGTTTTATTACTCGTTTTCTCTTGTTTTGCTTTTGTTTCTTGGATTCCTTCCTCTGTACGTCAGTGGTGTAGCAACATAGTAATCAAGAGCAATCAAGCCTTGTCAGGACCTTGTTAGTCTTGTGGCTGACACTGCTGACACTAGAGCCTCACTTATGACACTTTTGGCAATAGAGCTCGGTTATGACACCTGACTGGCACCCACCACCACTCATCACCACCACTCATCACCACCACCACTCCATAACCACCACCACCACTCCATAACCACCACCACCACTCCATAACCACCACTACCACCAGCATCCTTCCCCTAAAACGGACGAATTTATCCACTTGTGAGATGAAATTTGACTCGGACATTTAAGGCTCCAAGCTGTTAGGTCAGGTCAGGTCAGGTTAGGTTAGGTCAGTTAGGTTAAGGGTGTCCAGTTACCGATATTCCAAGGTTAGACAGTTGATATATACTGTTGGAGGGGGTATTGTGAAGGTGGTCGAGGATTGATCGGGTGCTCGAGCCATGCCCTGCACACGAGCCCTGGAGGAGAGACGTGGATACAAATGACCCCCTAAAGCTGCCCTGAATAATTGAGATGTTTACTTTACCTCTCTCTCTCTCTCCTTCAATTAAATAGAAGTGCCTAGTTGTTTGTTCATATCCTAACAGACATGATAGATCGATAAAGTAGAGCAGACATACATACATACATACATACAAGGTTTGGTTATAAGATCCACTGTCTTTTGTGTGTTCATTGAGTAGTAGTAGTAGAAGTAGTAGTAGTAGTAGTAGTAGTAGTAGTAGTAGGAGTAGTAGTAGTAGTAGTGGTGTGTTGGTGGTGGTAGTTCCCAGGCTTGATGTTATTGTTTTCGGCTCGGTCAGTCTCCGTCAGCACTCGAATCAGCCTGTCAGCATTAACCTTTGGCTTACGTCTCCCCCCCCCCCTCTCTCTCTCTCTCTCTCTCTCTCCTAGATGAAAATGGATGCCGGAAGGGGGTCGGGTCGAAAGATGTCGCTTCGTGTGTTAATGTCGATGGTCGAGATATAGTTCTTGAGTACGATGACTTACCTCACCCCATTCTAATCTCACAAGTTCACAACCTCCCTCCATCTCTCACAACTCTCCTCCACCTCTCACAACTTCCCTCCATCTCTCACAACCTCCCTCCATCTCTCACAACTTCCCTTTATCTCTCACAACCTCCCTCCATCTCTCTCCACACAACTCCTCCATCTCTCCCATCTCTCTGCCTCCTCCATCTCTCACAACTTCCATCCTGCTCCCTCCACCTCTCAGCCTCCTCCACCTCTCCCCTCCCCAACTCCCTCCACCTCTCCAACCTCCCTCCTCCCTGTCTCTCCAACCTCCTCCACCTCTCTCACAACTCCCTCCATCTCATCCCTCCATCTCTCACAACCTCCCTCATCTCTCACAACCTCCCTCCATCTCTCACAACCTCCCTCCATCTCTCCCAACCTCCCTCCATCTCTCCACAGCTCTCCCTCCACACTCCCTCCCCTCCACACTTCCCTCCACCTCTCACAGCCTTCCCCATCACTCACTCCCTCCATCTCTCACAACTCCCTCCATCTCTCACAGCCTCCCTCCATCTCTCTAGCTCCTCCATCTCTCACAACTCCCCTCCATCTCTCACAACTCCCTCCATCTCTCACAACTCCCTCCACCTCTCACAACCTCCCTCCCACCTCTCACAACCTCCCTCCACCTCTCACGCCTCCCTCCATCTCTCACAACCTCCCTCCATCTCTCCCCAACCTCCCTCCATCTCTCCCTCCATCTCTCCCCAACCTCCCTCCATCTCTCACAACCTCCTCCATCTCTCACAACCTCCTCCATCTCTCCACAACTCCCTCCATCTCTCACAACTCCCCTCCATCTCTCACAACTCCCCTCCACCTCCACCTCTCTGCCTCCCTCCACCTCTCACAACCTCCCTCCACTCTCCCACAACTTCCCTCCATCTCTCGCTTCCCTCCATCTCTCACAACCTCCCTCCATCTCTCGCTTCCTCCATCTCTCCGCTCCCTCCACCTCTCCCACAACTCCCTCCACCTCTCCCACAACCTCCCTCCCACCTCTCACAACCTCCTGCATCTCTCACAACCTCCCTCCATCTCTCCCACAACTCCCTCCACCTGTCCCCTCCACCTCTCACCAACTCCCTCCACCTCCCAACTCCCTCCACCTCTACAACCTCCCTCCATCTCTCACAACCTCCCTCCATCTCTCACAACTCCCTCCATCTCTCACTCCCTCCATCTCTCCCCAACTCCCTCCCTCTCTCCTCCATCTCCCACCTCCCCTCCATCTCTCACAACCTCCCCTCCATCTCTCTGGCTCCCTCCTCCATCTCTCTGCTTCCCTCCATCTCTCACAACCTCCCTCCACCTCTCACAACTTCCCTCCCCTCTCACCTTACCTCCCTCCACCTCTCCCACAACCTCCTCCACCTCTCACAGCCTCCCTCCACCTCTCACAACCTCCCTCCACCTCTCATTCCTTCTCTCTCACAACCTCCCTCCACCTCTCACAACTCCCTCCACCACTCACAGCTCCCCTCCACCACTCCCACAACTCCCCTCCACCTCTCACAACTTCCCTCCATCTCTCACAACTTCCCTCCATCTCTCACAACTTCCCTCCATCTCTCCCCAACTCCCTCCATCTCTCACAACTCCCTCCATCTCTCTACCCTCCTCTCTCATCTCTCACAACCTCCCTCCATCTCTCACAACTCCCCTCCATCTCTCACAACTCCCTCCATCTCTCACAACTCCCTCCATCTCTCCCCAACTCTTCCCTCCACCTCTCCACAACTTCCCTCATCTCTCCCAACTTCCCTCCATCTCTCACATTCTCTCCCTCCCTCCACCTCTCCCAACTCTCCCTCTGCTTCCCTCCATCTCTCACAACTTCCCCATCTCTCACAAACCTCCCCTCCCTCCATCTCTCACAACTCCCCTCCATCTCTCACAACTCCCCTCCATCTCCCACAACCTCCCTCCACCTCTCACAACCTCCCTCCACCTCTCACAACCTCCCTCCATCTCACACAACCTCCCTCCATCTTTCACAACTCCCCTCCACCTCTCACAACTCCCCTCCATCTCTCACAACCTCCCTCCATCTCTCACAACCTTATCTTTCCCCTTCCCTCACTCACCCCTTAGCGCAGTAGGTGAGTGGTAGGGGCGTAGGTGAGTGGTAGGGGCGTGGACGACTGGTATGGGCGTAGGCGGGTGGTAGGGACGTTGGTGAGGGAGTTACTTAGGTGAGGGGGGAGGGTGAGAATGGCGCCAGAATCCAGTATAGACGGACGGACAGAGGGTGTGAGCTAGCTGCTGATGCTGGTGGTGTTCCGGGGGTAGACTGGTTTGACTACTACCAGGCGCCGCCGTCGTCAGGTCCTTTAAGCTGCCTCATGTGCCCTCTGCTGGCTCGCCACGCCAACTATCATTCTGCAGTCACGCCACAGCCAATCCTCGCCTCTACCTAACTCTCTGTAGCGATGCCCTGTATGCTGTGATGAGGCTGTGTGTGCTGTGATGAGGCTGTGTGTGCTATAATGAGGCTGTGTGTGCTATAATGAGGCTGTGTGTGCTATAATGAGGCTGTTTATGCTGTGATGAGGCTGTGTGCTGTGATGGGGCTGTGTACGCTGTCATGAGGCTGTGTGTGCTGTAATCAGGACATACATTATGTTGTGGTCAGGTGCTTGTCACTATAAGACTGGACAAGGTCATGGAGGTTGCAGTGTTCCTATTGCCCCGTGTGGTGTAGTCACGTGTCCAGGTCCGTCCAGCACCAACCACAACTACTCCACATACATACATACATACATACATACATACATACATACATACATACATACATAAAAGACAGTAATATGATGGTAAGACAAAGGTGACGGCACAGCCCCTTACATAACAGTTGTGGTTGTACAATACTGATAACACCAACACTATGGCGTCACTATTATTACCCCCCCCCTCCACACACACATGACTATTGTATTTATATAAGGGAAAGATGATTAAGGGAGGCAGCGATTATTCTCTCAGGGTTACTGCTCATGCCCTGATCACCCTAATCCCTTCAGCTGTAAAATTGGGCACCAGACGCTACAGTTTGTGGAGTGAAGATGTCGAGTGCAGTGCCGGCCATGTTGACCTCTACTATGTACTGACAGAAGGACTATTTTAACTCTTTTGTATCCTCACTACTCCCCCGTCTCTCCTAATGGGTCTTCACGCCTTTGGGATCCACTGTCAGTTTTCTCATGGTGAGTTGTCACTTATGTTATCATTGTGATATTACATGATGATTCACGCCGTCACAACAATGTTATCATGATGTGTCACCCTCAGTCACACCATCATTGTCGGCACCTTTGCCACTTCACTTATTGGCCCGAGTATCTCCCCTCCTCCTCTACCACATCACCATTACCTTTGCTACTCTACTTCCCCATCACACTCACTGTAATGCCGTAATTCCCCATTCTCCCCACCTCCTTCCCCAACCCCATCTACTTTTAACACCCCAAGGAGCTTAGCCCCCAAACCCCACCATCACTCTACAGCCTGACCTCCACCCCCTCCCCATCACCTCGCACCCCTACCCCCACCATCCCCCTATCCTAATACACATTCTAAGACGTGTGTTTGTACTGACGTCCCATTTATTGCGGAGTGTTTAAATTACAGCCAGATCAGATGCTGCCAACCTCACCTGTGTCCTTGTGCACTGCAGTTCTCCTCAGTGACACCCAAGGGACACTTTGTACTTGTGGAATCTACATTAAACTATAAACTATCTACGTCATTTTGCAAGAACCGAATTTGACCTCGTTGTATTACATTATAAAAACGGTATTAAACCTCCAGATACCTTTATACTTCGTGATGGTGGTTGTGGTTAGTAATGGTGGTTGTGGTTAATAGTGTTGAATGTGGATATTGTGGTTAGTAGTGGTGGTTGGTCAAGGGGCGGGGTATTGACGTCATCAAAAGTGAGCGCCAAAAAACTGGTTTGTGTAATCACTTCTGGTCTGTTACTACCCGCTTAGGTCTCGTGTATCTGGCGTTAGGGAGGGGGTAGTGGCAGGAAGGGGGTAGTGGCAGGACAGGAGTAGTGGCAGGACAGGAGTAGTGGCAGGACAGGAGTAGTGGCTGGACGGGTAGTGACAGGACAGGGGAAGTGGCAGGACAGGGGTAGTGACAGGACGGGGGTAGTGACAGGACGGGGGTAGTGGTAGGGCAGGGGTAGTGGACAGAGACAGGGGTAGTGACAAGACAGGGGTGAGTGGCAGGACAGGAGTGAGTGGCTGGACAGGGTAGTGGCTGGACTGGACAGGATGAGTGGCTGGACAGGAGTGGCTGGACGGGTGGTGGCAGGACAGGGGTAGTGGCTGGACAGGGGTAGTGGCAGGACAGGGTGAGGGCAGGACGGAGGACAGGAGAGTGGCTGGACAGGAGTGTGGCGGGACAGGTAGGGTGGCAGGACAGGGGGGAGTGGCAGGACAGGGAGTAGTGGCAGGACAGGGTAGGGGACAGAAGTGGCAGGACAGGAGTAGTGGCAGGACAGGGCAGTGGCAGGACAGGGGTGTGGCAGGACAGGGTGAGTGGCTGGACAGGGGTGAGTGGCTGGACTGGACAGGAGTGGCAGGACAGGAGTAGTGGCTGGACAGGAGTGGCTGGACTGGACAGGAGTAGTGGCTGGACAGGGGTGAGTGGCAGGACAGGGGTAGTGGCTGGACAGGGAGTGGCTGGACAGGGGTGAGTGGCTGGACAGGGGTGAGTGGCTGGACAGGGGGACAGTGGCTGGACAGGGTGAGTGGCTGGACAGGGGGTGACAGGACAGTGTGGCTGGACCAGGACAGGGATGACAGGTGGCTGGACAGGGGTAGTGGCTGGACAGGGGTACAGAGGGGTGGTGGGACAGGGTGTGGACAGGGGTGAGTGACAGGACAGGACAGGGGGTGGGGACGGGGAGTGGCAGGACAGGGGTAGTGGCTGGACAGGACAGGCCAGTGGTGGGGGGTAGTGACAGGACAGGGGAGTGGCTGGACAGGGTGAGTGGACTGAGTAATGGCTGGACAGGGGTAGTGGCTGGACAGGGGTAGTGACAGGACAGGGGTAGTGGCTGGACAGGAGTAGTGGCAGGATAGGAGTAATGGCTGGACAGGGGTAGTGGCAAGACAGGGGTAGTGGCAGGTCATTATTATTAAGGCAAAAAATATGTGTAGATGTGTTTTAATTTTAAGTTGTAAGTTTATTGTGCAGTGTTGTTATAATGAACGGGGGTCTTGTTTTATGCTTTTCGTCTAAAGTTTAATAATAAGACATTTTTGTTTTTTTGAGTCATTTTCAGATGATTTTTCTATACAACTTCTTAGACATTGTAAAGTAAATTCTCAGTTGTTATGAAGCAGTGTCTGTGTCTGTACTTGTATGTTTTTTATATAAACTGTAATGTGGGAGGGAAAGGAGGTAAGCAGAATTTTGAGTGTTGTATGTGTCTCCACAGTTTGAGTTGCTGTTCTGTGTGCAGGAGGAAGGTGACCCCAGCATTATGATTGTGCAGCAGCTGATGAAGAAACACCCACATGTCGATGCTTCCTGTTTCACGGGTGAGGCAATAAGCTGCTTGGCCATCTTCATCCCTTAGAACACCCATCAAATTCTACACCCACCCACCCACCCCATCACCCATCTATAGTCCAGAGTTTGGTTGGGATAGGGATCATGTGTTACCCTATAATACTGTGTATGCATTAGGGTTGAAAGAATCTATGAACAATGTAAACTTGGTTCTCTTCCACCTCCCAAACACACACATATACAGAGGTGGGCATTTGTGTGGTTCTAGGAATTTATAATGGGCGTTGATAAATAGGAAAAGAAGAACAGGAGATAAAGAGAGGGAAGAGGGATATAAAGAAGAGAGTAAGGGAGGGGAATTAATAGGTACAGGTAGATTAAAAAAGGAGGGAGAGAAGAGAGGAAGAAGCAAGACAAGGAGGAAATGAAAGGAGGAAAAACAAAGAAGAAACAAAATGAACGAGATAAATGTTTGTAAATATAGTAGCATACTGTGTGTTTTATTTGTAAACACTACAGGGGTAGAGTGCTTTTACAGCCGGAGGTGGTGTTATTGCAAGAATAAGTCGGGTGTGGTAGCTCTGTGTATACTTCCTCTGGTAGATACCAAGGTTTTCTCTAATAATATTCTAAACTGTATTTTAGAGAACCTTAAGTTATGTTCATTATTAGTTTAGGGCAAGAGGGTCTGCTCTCTCAGCTTCCTGTGATCGTTGGTGTGAGAGCAACGTGATAAAGTTGGGTTGCATAAACACACAGGTGGTCTGGAAGTGGGCGTGAACCCCAAGATCAACAACATGCAGCCGGGGTACCAGGCAGCCAAGCACGAGCTGCTCATGGTGTCCGACTCGAGCCTTCTCATGAAGGAGGACACGCTCACCGACATGGTCGCTCACATGACTCCTGACGTCGGTATCGTCCACCAGATGCCCTTCACTTGTGACAGGAAGGGCTGGCCAGCTATATTGGAGAAGGTAAGGCCGTGCAGATTACCAACTGTAGTATTTAGTGTCAACGAATGAATGGCAGTGACTGAAGGGAGTCTTTATCCTCATGATTCTGGCCAATGTACTGTACTGTAGTCTGAAATTTCTTTGAAATAAAGAAAGAATTGCGAGGGTGTGTGTGTTCTCTTGTATGTATCTTTCGCCATTCCAAAGGTCATTAATTAACACTAATTACTCAAATTTTTTAATTGTGAACACATATACTTAATTAGCACAAAATAATGCTTTGGTATGAAATTTGAACAAAACCCATGGTATGACTCCCAAATGCAGAAAATCAAGGCACTGTATTAGGTCAGGTTTATATTTTTAAGAAAATGTATACAGTATAAAGGTGATTTAAAACTTACGGGCACAGCCTAATTGACTTCTTAAATATTCTAAATACTGTACTGTATCTTGGCCTATGGTATACTGTAGCTACTTTTTATGTAGACAGGTTGCATGTGAGAACTATTATTAGGGTTTTCATAATTTTTTTTTTTTTTTTTAGATTGCCCCCGAGGGGGCTAGTTTATTGGGCACCCCCTTATATCCTGTGCAAGGTGAAGTGCAGAAGTGTTTACAGCGCCCATCTGGGAAGCATGCAGAGTTCATGCTTGCCTTTATGACTCGTGCATTAAGGGCATAAAAGCTGGAAGGGTCATGGGTTTTGTCAGCAAGTTACATAAAGTGATAGAATGATGAGTGTGTGGGGGGAAAATTCCCGGTACAATTTATCTGTTTATGGCAAATTGTGGCAGGTCTCTAATAATGTCAAGTGCCAGGCCTGTCACTAGGAGGAGGGATATCTGGTCAGGGAGGGAAGAGGTCATAGGGTAAGTGTAGTGAGTGAGCGTGGTGGTAGCTCTCGTGGCAAAGGCTGAGAGTTAGAATGAATAGACTTGGGGATTTTTGTTTTTGTTTCATTCTGCATGTTAAATTCTCGGTCCTCATATCAGAAGCTGTTGTCTTGAGTCATTGAAGTGTAAGAACTGACTCCTTATGCAACAGAGTTCAGTGACCCTGAGCACACAGCCATGAGGTCTGGGTACAGCACATGAATGAATTAGAGTTTGAACCTTCAGTGACACATGTACTAGACTGGGCTTTGATTATTTATGGTTGATAAATAAGCACAATGTTACAAATATGTTGTGTGTTATTCCCAGTTAAAGTTTATATATGTATACAGTATACTTGTAGTGTATCAACTTTTATTCAATAAATTCAAATCAAGTCAAGTCCAAGTAGGTAGGAAGTTTGAAGATGATTCAAGTCTTCATCCATAATAACAACTTGTGTTTGGTGTTTTGTAACAGTTGTAGCCTCAGGTGATCAGGGTGAGCCAAGTCTAGACCTTTTGAGGTGTTGCATTAATTTGTCAGCATCACATTAAGCAACACGTCACCACTGCTTGGCTGTACAATCACACTTGACTACACAGGTTGGAAGCCCAGATTATTAGTGACTGAGTATGGAGTTTTAAAAATAGAAATAGTTATAAAAACTTCTGAGTTGGCAACATGACAAGAAGTTGGCCATAAGCAAGGTCAACCAGTCTGGGTAGTGGTAGTCTTTGGCTGAGAATGCCGAGTCAACATGAATGGAACGAAGGTGGAAGACAGTTTGTGGCTGAGAAGAGATAATGGTGTAATGACAGATCAATGAAATTATAAATATCGTAATTTTATTTTTGGCGACTATGACACTTGACCTTAACTAGATAACTGAAACACTTGGGCTTGTAATGATTTTTTAGAACTTAAAGACTCTACAACCTGGAAGAATCTCCTTAGATATCTTTGTTGTCTCATCCTTACCATAAACTTCCCTTAGGCTTTGGCAGTGACATAAAATCCTTCTCTTGTGAGTTCGGTAAAGCAGTGGTGAGTGGCATTAGGGTGAAGAGTGTAGTAGGTGAAGTGTTAGTGTTGGGGGGGGTGTAAAAGAAAAAATTTATCGTTGTGAAGGTACTGACGGGAAGGAAGGTTTGGAGTTAGGATGAGAGAAGGAGATGTTAAAGAATGATGATTATTGTATTTGTTTAGTTTCATTGTGCATTATTATACAGTACTTGCTGAAGAATTGTATACTTTACATGCTGATTAAGGATCTGAGTTCACAATTTCAAAATTTGAGTAATAAATGGTAATTAAGATATTTAAAAAGTCAATTACACTGTGTCCATAAATTTTAAATCGCCTTCATATACATTTTCTTAAGAATATAGAATATCAAGAGTGTCTACTGGTCTGGAAGACCTGGAAAGCCAGGAAATTTTACAAATAAATCTGGAATTTTATGTGAATTCAGTTCAACTTCAAAATATTCTTATTTTGACAGCAATCTTACCATAAATTAATGCTGTATTGTATAAAAGGTAAGTAATTAAACTTTTTGGAACAAATTCCAGTAATAGTCCACTCCAATTTCATGTTAGCAATCAAATAGCCAAATATTGCAGGTTATACCTACTAATTCTGCAATGATTATTGTCAGATGAATTGTTCTTATAATTAAGTTACTTTATTTAAGTGGATTATTCCACATATCAATCATGAGTCATATACTGTAGGTGGATCAGGAGCGATTTTTTTTCCTGGATTTCCGTTTTTTTTGGGTGGGGGGGGGGACGTCCAGGTCGACCCACATGAATTGCACAAATCTGAGGAGAAAACTATGGGGGGAAGAGGGTCAAGGTCTTTGCCGGGGGTTCATCACTTGGCTTAGCATGGGTTGCGAAAGGGTCTTCAATTTCTTGTTTAATATCATTTATATCATTAAATTTTCCAATAGTATACAGTTGAGTCTGGATTTACGCGGTTTTGGTTTACGTGTTTTGTCATTTATGCGGTGCCTTGCCAGAATTGAAATGCTTGATTTACGCGTCAAATTTGGTCATTTACGTGGGAAGCAGCGCGAGCAGGGTCCGCACAAGGTCGCCCAGTCATCAAAACATTACTGAGTTCTTCACCCCCCACCCACCACAGCCGGCCCAAGTCAATGATAGTGAGGATATGGACTTATATGGACTTTGAGGGGTTTGACAAAGAGGCCCTGCAAGCCTCTGTGGTGGATAGTGATACAATTGATACAAGTGATACAGGTGAGGGCCAATAATCTGCCCTTTGCCTCGGAACCAATCCCCATGTGCCCAGCCATCTTTTCTACTAATGTAAGTGTTAAAAAATCTAATATTATTGATATTTCTCTTAATTATTAATTGTGTGTGCATACCATCATAAAATTAAGATGTTATTTTGACCACAAGGTACGTATTGTGTCGGAAAAAGTGGAGTTTGGGGGTCGGCCCAGTCTCTATTTCAATTAATCCCATATGTTCTGTTATTTCATTTACGCGGTACTCCACGGGTTCAATTGACCGCATAAATGAAGACCCAATTGAATACATATTATTTAAAACCTCTGTCATAATAAATATCATAGTTATAGTTAGGTAATAGGAGCTACTTAATGATAAGAGAAAGATATTCTCCTTCCTGCTGATTTATTCTAGTTATCAAGGGCTGTAAATCTAAGGGTACATGGAGCTCTGTAAATGTAGGGGGTAATGACCAACTGTGTGTGTACTTGTCACCAGGTTTACTTTGGGACCGGCCACGCGAGAATGTACCTGTTCCTGGGACTACTGGACGCTCTTGGCTTCGGTGTCAACTGCTGTACCGGCATGTCCTGTTTAATGAGAAAGAAGGTGCTGGATGAAGCCGGAGGTGAGTGTTGCAGGAGGTGGTTAGGTTCAGAGAGCCATGTCAGGGGTCACACATTGGCAAAATAGCCAGAGTAGAGTACAGGGTATAGTTGTATACTGCACTCTACTACCATACAACTAAAATACTGTATTGTGTATACAATAGAGGGGGTACAATTCTTTTAATTTTTGCTTCTAAAAATTGTATGTACAGTATTGGTGCTGTACTTAAAAGAATATTTAAATCTACTACAATGCAATAAACAATGTTTTTTTTTTTTGTAAATTCAGTACCCATAGTTGCCATTTTGGGTGTTTAGTGTGGCAACGATTACATTATTATTCATTTTGTTTTTTGGAGCACTGCACCCAAAAGATATCTTTACGGAGAGGTCTGTTGAATTTCAAAATGAACTTTGTGACTCCCATTGTCTCTCATTAGGGTTGTCAAAACCCTTCGTCCATTGTTTCATACAGTATTGTGTTACACTAAATCATGAAGATGCTTTTTGAAGTGAGTGTACACACAGTATTTAAGATCACTTGCATACATAAGAAGACTCAGATATTTTTTTTTTAATGTGGAATCTTTCTCACTCTGTAGGTATCAGTGCTTTTGGCATATACTTGGCCGAAGATTACTTCTTTGCCAAGTACATTCAGGACCGAGGCTGGGGTATTCGCATAGCTTCACAGCCTGCCTGGCAAAATGCTGGGACCTGTCGAGTCAAGAACTTTCTCTCCAGATTAACAAGGTTTGGTGTATTTATTTAAGTACTGTAGTTAAGATCCTTTAAGATGATTTACATAATAAGGGCAAGGGCTCTGGTAATTTGACCTTAATTGGCAATGGAAATATTGATTGTTTGTTGATTTTCTTATAACATGGTAAATAAATAATTTGTTGGGGTCAGTGTTGTGTGTGTTGCATTCATCTGTATTTTGTTCTCTTGCATAATTTACTGTATTTTGGCAGTAAGGACAAACCATGATCAATGAAAAGGGATCTCCAATCTTCTTGCGTTTTTTCAGATGGTGTAAATTACGTATAGCAATGGTACCTCACACCTTAGTGTTGGAACCGGTCACAGAGTGTATGGTCCTAGGACTGGTGGTGTCGTGGGCTGCGACCGTGTTGTTACATGCAGACTACCTCACCTTCTTCCTGTTTCACACTCTTACATGGTCTCTTGCTGATTGGATCATGCTCAATATTGTGCAGGTAAACTCTTATTAATTTTAGTTGGAAATTGGGCTAGGTCAAAAGATAGGCCAAATAAGATCCACACAGAGATGAAATTAAATGTGTTTGATATTCACAAATTAAAAAAATTGCTGCATCACATTTACCATCATTAATGCTGTGTGTGTCTGTAAAGGGTCAGTAAACAGCATACAGTATTAGTATAATTAATGAAACTGAGGGGAATGTTTTAATAGTTCACTATAGTAAGGAGTGAGCAGAATGTTTGTGAGGATCATACCTGTACACTTCTATATCATTAATTTAAATTTAATTGTTAAGGCTGAACTGAAATCTAGGGCAGCTTGAACTATCCCCACAAGTAGTTGTTCATCTCATCTTTTCCGACTGCCTTACTACTGTATATGTGCCCAGACTGTTTTGATGAGGGCAAATGCTATACTGTATACAGAACTGTAAATAAAATAATTTGGTGGAAAACCTCAAATCTGCCATCTCCTTACATGGTTATTATACATGATAGTTTTAAGTATTGCACTGTAGTTATTTGTTGTTCACCCCTTGTGTATGCAGTCCACTCTGAGCTGAATAAAATTGTTTGGCATTAATCAGTAGTGAATGTTATTTTCTTTTCAGAATGGGCCTCCTCCTTTTAGCAAGTTTGAGTTTGTGATTAGCTGGCTATTTCGAGAAGTGAGTGCACTCTTCATCTTCCTCCATGCTGTGTGGAACCCAGTCATCAGCTGGCGCACAGGATCCTTCAAGCTCCGCTGGTGGGGTGTGGCAGAACCTGTCAACACTAGGGTCACTGTAATGTGAGGTGTAAGTTATGTATGACTGTAATCTTGGGATGTTACAGCTAGGTGGTGGCTGTCGAATGAAATTACCTCGGTAATTCGTAATCGACTTCACAACTCGCATGTGATGTTCACTGGCAGTTTCCTGCTTGAAGCAACCTCGAGCTGATATGGTCTCGTACAGGTGTCTCCTTCATCATGAGAGGTTGTACAGATGCCACACCTGTATTTTAAGCTTGAACAAAGTCTATAATGAATCTTAGCACTGTACTTTTGGTTGCATGAAGGATGGGGAAAAAATTGCCTCAGATTATTGCCTGATTTTACCAGGTATGTGTAGTTGCCACTTCCAGACAATGGAGGCATATATCTCATGTTGGTCCATATTGTGACACTATGTAGCTAATATTTCACTTTCAAGTGTGCTGATATTTGGCAATGGTGTAAAGTTAAGATACATTTGCCATAGCGAATGAAAGAGTAATAATGTAAGAGTTACTGTCAAATATTGAGTAAGATGGAAGTACAGTAAAATGATCTTAAAGTCACCTTACCAGTATCATTTTACCAAGCCATAGACAAAGAGTCTTATTTCAGGGTGGAACAAATGATGGGTAAATGGGTATCAACCGAGTGTTTGTTACTTTGGGATGAGTACACAAGATGGGCATTAATTGACACGTTGAGTATAGTTCATTGTGCTTGTGCTTTCAGTAAAGTGAACCAAGGTGGCCATTTGATTTTATGATGATTACACCATATAGGTGTTCCATTTCATGATGTGTACACCCACTAAAAAATTATTTGGCACCCTTACGGTGTGATACAATATGACACGGGTGCCGAATAACTTTTTAGTGGGTGTATACACTATTTGGGTGATGAGTTTACTGCTACATGGAATATGTGTTTGGTTTAGTCATTACACATACTGGGCAGTTGTCACTTTTTAGTCCATTGGCTAATTATGAATTATGAGGAGCACATCACCTACAGGGAAAGCTGTATGATGGGCAATGAGACTACCAGCACAGTTTGAAATTTTAAGAAACTTCATAAACAGAGCATTGTTGCCTTTCAAAATTTTATGACTCATTCAGTAATGAACACATTTGAGTATTTTTTTTTGTAACGGTATTTTGCTAAATGTGGACAGTTTATTATATTATGTAGTTCATTCTTGAGTCAGGTTGAAAATTGGCTTAATAAGTTTTAATGATCTGAACAGTACAGTATTTTGTGAAATTATCCCTGAATCTGTCCATCCTGATCCACCGCACAATCAGTGTAGAGGGTGTTAAGTAAAACCCTTTTGTCAATCACAGGATATCCTCTACAGTAACACAGGTATAGGTACCACATATAACATGAAAAAACACAGTATGCTTCATTACATATTCCGTCCCTAGTATACAGGCTGCCATAAGTGACCATCTAGAATTTAATTGCAAGCTTTGTATTAGATCTGAATTTGCCATTGACTGGTTCACCTGAGAATAATGCCCCCTGAAAGTTTGACCAGCCCACCAGTGTTATAATGAAGTGGACAAATGCAGAGATTTGGCCTGCTGGTGGTCAGACTTGGTGTGTACATATATATTTAAGTGACAGCAGTGAATAATTCATGGAAGAATAATTGGTAATTAATTTTTGTTTAATGCATAAAGAGTCGATTCACAAGTAAGGAGAATGACCGTCGAGAGAGAGTGTATATAAAGAAGCTTGGACATTGAGGTGGCGATTGGGATATTGTTTGTGCAAGTTTATAAAAAAAAAAAAAATTTTTGCAACACTTGATTAAACCTGCTAGTAGATATTCACAAGTGTTTGTCAATGAAGACTGACAAAACCACCCCGACCAAAGATCATCCCACAGCTTTCTTGGAACAAATATTGATGTACTTGTAATGTTTTATTATGTCTTCTTGAACTAGAGTGTGTGTGTGTGTGTGTGTTGTAAATAGTATACAGTATGTAGTAAGGAAGTAATGTTTTGGAAAATATTTGGAAATCAATTCTAGTTAAGTTCGTTTTAATTTATGCGAAAGAAATAAATTTGGCGAGTTCCAGAAAATTAGTTAACTATTCAGTTGGAGCCTGGCCATCATGGTGATATTGTCAGTGTGTGTCCCTGGCTATAATACCATGGTAATTTTGTGTGTGGCCATGACTTATGTACGATGGTAATGTGTGGTCATGACTAAACATTTTGTCTATTACTTAAACTGCCTCGACTTAAAAGTTCCCCATTATGTGTTTGTCTCCCTCACCATTCGCCACCTCTACTTGGAGTGCTTGAAATAGTGCTTGTACTCTGTGCCTTTTACATATATATGTGGCATTCACTTGTATTTAATTACATTTTGTATTAATGTAGAATGTAATAAAAAGTATCTTGTCATTTAGCTTGATAAGTAAAAGGAACCAAGGTTGTTGCTCAACTTAATATGTCTGTAAGTGTTTTGGTGTCCTTATTGTTATTCCAGACTAAAATTTTACTGGTCTTGGAATTTGTCAAAGGTAATGCAATACTGTAGTCGAATAAATTTGCTGGGAACTGTACAGTAAATGAAGATAAATGGCTTCATTTCTTAGACAGTGATGTCTTTTGACTCTTACATGATTAGCATTATACATGTAACACAAACTACAGATAATATATTGTAATCATTCTTAAGGTGTTAAAATTATCATAATGATGTTGCTGGAGGCTGTGAGTGTAAAGAAGTCGTTCATAGTGTCTTAAGTGCCTAGAAATGACTTTCCTTGGCTTAAACCTGTACTATGATCCAAGTGTACTGGGATATGTGTACCTCCCCAGCACACCTGTGTTATCTGTGCGTGTTCAAGTTCATGGCTCAAAGTTGGCAGGACTTTAGTTCTAGGTGCATATATACTGTACTATTAATGTCTCGACATGCACAGGTTCTAATAACAGTATTGTGCCAACTTTAAACCATTGTCAAGACACTGAAAAGTATTTTTTTTATTTTAGGAGGGTGTGGGTTTGGCCATGGAATGTGAAGATACTTTTACTGAAAACTAGCAAAATTGTCCATCTCCTAAAATCACCATGGCAATATATCGCTGGGAAAGATTTTTGATTCTTGACTGGACCACCCAAGGGGATCCATGTAGTGTAAAATTTCAGGTCTCCAATGGCTTCCATTTTGGAACTATGACTAGAACCCTGTTGTTATTATAGATAAATAAGAAGGGTTGTTAATGGTAATAAATTAGAATGAAAACACCATATGTGTGCACAGTAATCAGTGAGACTAGAAAGAATTCTCATTGGGCTATGTGCTTGTGTTGCAACAGTTGGTCATTGGTTTGCGGGTACAGTATTCCATTGGATTATTGTTTGGATAGGTGACTGGAGCCAGTCTTCAATGCCTACTACTGACCTGAACCCTCAAAATGTGAAATTAATTAGTTATTCATCCAATTCTTCACAGAAGTATCAACATCAAAATTTCAACTCGTATGTAGGTAATCTATACAATATACTAAAAAAAATCTAGTCCTCTATAGGCCAATGCAACCTGTGATTTAAACAATGCAATAAAAATGTGTCGGTTGAGCTGTGTGTTTATGGTATATTGCAGAATGATTACATGGGAAATGTTGCCATTACAGTACCCTGTTATTTATCCAGTACATTATTATGTTCTCTGGTTAATTTGCTTCATCATTTCATGAATTCTAATTACAGTACTGCTTAGCTGATGCAAGTCATTTGTTGTACAGGATTTATAATAAAAAAAATGTCCTAATTTTTTTTTTTCTCCAGTTATTTCCTTATTAAATATTTGGACTGAAAAATACTTTTCACTTAGAATTGGAGTTTTGGGAAACCCATAGCTGGCAATTACAGTAATTAGCATTAAGAAAAATGTCATTAAAATCTGTCAAGAATCATTGCAATCACGAATTACACCGCTATCAAATCTGAGACCACAGATTCAGAACGAACATGCTCAACAAAATCAACTTTTGGGCAAAAACTGTAAGCTTCAGTAATATTTTGAGCAAAATGCAAATACAGTTTTCTATTGGAATTTAATGGGTTTAACATAAATGGCTTCCAGAATAACTCAAAAACGCCAAAATTGCACCTCAGAAACCTATAGTTGGGCCAAAACTATAAACAAAAAGATCCTAACACTATACAGTATTAATAGCAAATTTGGTACAGTATATATTAAATGAGTCCTAGCATTATTATCTAATTTTTGTGAAATAACAAGTAGATACTTACAATCTTTTGAGAATTAGAAAGATCGCAAGTTCGAACTTAAGTTAAAAAAATAACAAGTAGATATTTACGATCTGTTGAGAATTAGTAAGATTACAAGTTCGAACTTAAGAGAAAAAAATAACTTACGAGTACCCTAGATACTTGTGATCTTTTGAGAATTATGAAGATCGTAAGTTCGAATTCTCAGAAGATCATAAGTATCTACTTTTTGGGAAAGTAGATTACCCCAAAATTTGATAATCTACTTTCACAAAACGTAGATACTTACAATCTGTTGAGAATTCAAACTTACGATCTTTCTAATCCTCAAAAGATCGTAAGTATCTATTTTATATCACCAAGTCAGCAGATTTCCTGAGTTGAATTATTTACAAAGAAACTCCTTAATGATATCATCTTGTTGAAGGCTGATGCATGGATCATGTGGATAAAAAAATAAGCACAGAAAAGTTGATATGGGTACTGCCTTCCATATATTTAAGCCAAATTTTATACTGTACACATCCGCTCAGTATCCATGAAAAATAAAACCACAATATGAGTTACAAATGAGCACAATATACAGGACAGGTGGCAGAAGAGTTAACTAGAGTAACATCCTCCACCACAAAACACTAATGACATTTTATTTATTAATTAATTTAATGAACTAGCTTAATAAACTTATTATGACACAGTTGGTCCATATCAGTTGTTGAAAGAAATGGATAAACAAAAATTAGAAAATCTATTATATACTGAAAAGAAACCTTTCATGTAGCTGTACTGTACTGTATTGGTCAAGTCATCTCAAAGTACTGAAAGCAAATGAAAATTTTAATACAATACAAAAGATGAAAAACCGACAAAATATACCAGTAATCAACAGTACACCTGAGCTGAGCCTTGATTTCTAATACCAGTGAATGAATTCTTGAAATGAACTCAAAACATTTATATAGCAGTGAATCACCGAACCATGTATGTTGTTCACCCAGAAAGTATTTGACTATAGGCAGAAAACTTTGGCATTCTCTCATTATACATCCAGATATTAAACACATCCAATTAAAAGGGATAATATAACACTATGGAATGACAGTACTGTACAGGGTAAGATAAACACTATGTTAAAGAACAACTGTACACATACAGAACACTTCATGCAGGAGGGGGTTGCACACTTGTCAAGTAACAAGAAAACTGCTGTGATGCAGCACAGGTAATATTTCCATTCACATTTGTTGGTAAAACTTTAAGATCCTAATACCACTTTATATGGACTAGTTTCATAAGACTGATCTGAAACCGATTTTGCATCTTACCTTGCACAATGCAAGACCTCCAGCAACTCCCTCCTTGAGACCTGCTCGTGACGTATTATTTGTAATGCTATATTAATCTACCGAGATAAATAGATTATTCATTATCAATAACGGCTGTATTTTCCTGTTGACCACAGGGACTGTTGAGAGCATAATCTCTTATTAAATAAGCAGGGAAAAAGACACACCTTTGGAATATATATTATCTAACAGGCAAAGTGTAAGGCTTTTTTTTAACTTGTATTACACAAGACAGCCCTAACATAAAACATGGGCTTGAAGTAGTTATTATTGGCCTGTACACTCCTTTATCTACTTCCACATACAGCATGCTCTGTACTGCACACATCTGTTAGGTCACGTCAGCACTCATCATATAAACACACACACACAGCTACATTGCCTGCTGCTTAACACACAAACAACTTTAGTGTTCTTCATGCTATACAATATTTACAAATTAATAATTTTTCTGCCTCTTATCTTATCCCAAGTGACACACAATAAATACAGTATATATAAGACAAATCAAATGAATGAGATCACACAAATAAGTGAACACACTTCAGACTTTGTAAGTGCTTCCACATAGTGTACTGAATTATTACCATAAATGGCAACACCAGAGATTACAGGTTTTAGAAGTTGCTTTCCCATAGTTATCTACACTGTGTTGGTAGCTAAGAACTGCTCTGTTTTTAATCATGTTTATCTTCATTAGGCATTACAGATGAATAATGCAAAGATATGTGAAAATTATAAAGTATTTCATAACTTCTACCTAAGCATGCTGTGTTAGGCTCTAGTTACTTTGTGTACTGGAACCAGAACTAGTCTGGGCTGCCTGGGACTATTTACGCTAACAACTTGACAGATACACATTAATATATAGAACAGTTCCTCTAACATGACAGTAATCACCGCACTACAAAATCCTTGCTGTTTCTTTACTAACTAACTAAAGAGCTCTGAGTATTCTGAAGTATTTATTACAGAATTTGTAAAACTTTCTAATTCTTATTACAGATGTTTTAAGTATCATAATGGAAATAGCAAACCCATACATTCTTCCTGGTTGATGGCTGCCAGACATTCAGCCAAACAAATTTATGAAGATTTTTTCACCTGCATAACTGTTTTAAGTACAAACAAATTTACTTAAAGAAGGACTACCAGGAGAGCCTGAATGCTCTTCAGTTTCAACATTCAAAACCAAATATAACAGCATCAAATTGAACTACCGCCTCCCTTACCTACCACAAACCCTGCAGTAAGACTTTACAGTAGAAGCCTCGACCCGCAACAGTTCTGAAAATGTAGCCACACGGTGCACCACACGCATAATTCACTCTTATCTAGGCATCAAACCCAATGCTACGAAACACTACTATTGTCTGCTACAGGTACAGTATTAGTATAAATCTGTTAAAGTCTACATTGTTCTACATTAACATACCAACTTGGATATCTGAATTTTGCACTGAATGTTGATATGATACTGAACCTAAAGTAAGATCCAACTGGTCCTACTGTCATCTTACACTGGTTGACATAGGGGGAAAAGTAAGTGAATAAAACGGTGAACAAAATCAACACTGTCTACACACAAGACACTACCAACTATGCAACTATGCTACTAAGTACACATCAGAGGAGAGCAACATGCATCTACCATTTTGGGAATGTGGGTACAGCGGTCCAAATTCTGATGAAGAGGCAGGTAACGGTTATACCAACAGAGAACAGAAATTAAATGCGCCAAGTTTCTGAAAGTGAGTCAACAGTGCAGGTGGTAAGGTGACCCACAACTCGTGTGAGTACAGGTGCTCCTCTACTCAAGACCGTTCAACTTACAAACTTTCCAAGATACAAACATCATCACTGACAGGGGTTACCTGCCAGAACAGGTGTTTAATAAGGATGAGACTGGATTATTTTGAAGAAAATTCCAGACAGAACAAACATTACCTAAGAGGAGAAGAGTGAGCCAGGTTTTAAGGCTGTATTAAAGGGTATAGCTGTACTAAATATTCATAATCTTTTCATTTTTTACAATATGTTTGGTATCTACAAGAGTAAAGTTGGACTTACAAGCAAGCCTCAAGAACGTAACTCGTTCGTAAGTAGAGGAGCACCTGTACAGTACTGTACATTGTGCACGAGACCAGGTATCTGATTTTGACAATGCATTAGTGTTGGACACAAATAATATGTTTCAGGAATGAAAGGTACTGAATATTGAAAGAATTACAGAATAAGGCGATAACACAGAAATATTTGATCTAGACAATTTTAGCAGGACATAAGCAACAGTGAGAAACACAGTTAGCCAGCTTCTTCAGACCTCATACTTTCAATGAATTCACTGTGATTACAAAGGAAGATTCATCTGATAAAATTTCCCTGAATGGCCTGAATATCAGCAAAATATTACTGCTCATTTTAGAATACAGATACAAGCCCCACCCCTCCTATTTTTATCACTCTTTCCCATACTGTTCTCTAGAAATTTGTCAAAAGTAAAGTCTTTATAAAGTCTATTCACCATATATACTTACTCTTCATCAATTGATATCCCTGTTGACTGAATTTCCATTACAGCATACATTTAATTCATAACACTTTGACATACTTTTAATACAAACATTTTGACCTACTGGAGATCATCGACAACCTCTAGCGTTAAATCTCGAATATACAGGTGCTCCTCTACTTAAGACCGTTCAACTTACAAACTTTCAGAAATACAAACATCATCACTGAGGGGGGGGGTTACCTGCCAGAACAGGTGTTTAATGTGGATGAGACTGGATTATTGTGAAGAAAATTCCAGATGGAACAAACATTACCTAAGAGAAGAAGAGTGAGCCAGGTTTTAAGGCTGTATTAAAGGGTATAGCTGTACTAAATATCCATAATCTTTTCATTTTTTACAATATGTTTGGTATCTACAAGAGTAAAGTTGGACTTACAAACAAGCCTCAGGAACGTAACTCGTTCGTAAGTAGAGGAGCACCTGTACTGTAATATAAATTTTAGATATTGCTGTGATGCTGCAGTAAGAAACCCTATTTAAAACCCATAACGGTGTGAATGACTGAGTAGTTCTTAGGCACATTGGTTTTACATCAAACACAGCAATATTGAGTTCATCCCGTAAATGATTACGACCTCAACGTAAGAGTTAAGTGAGGGTCATAATGATAAAAAATTATCTTAGAAACCTTGACTTGTCTGATGACTTCTGCTCACTCAATGACAATTCACTTAAAATATTGTGGAAGTACAGTATTTAAAACTAATAATTAATCCAACTATGAAAATTGAAGTAAAAAGGATTACATTAACCCCTTCACTATGGAGAACCCATTTTTAATATTTTACTTGACTAATGCTAGATGATCTTATTCAGCACAGAGGGGATCCCAAACATGAGGGGTTAATGCTTCTGATCCTTCATACAGTCATTATCATACGTGAAATTAAGGTTCGAAGCTCAATTTTACAAAGACCTGATTGCCAAACTCTGTCAATTCCCCAGTAACTTGTACATGAGGTTTATCTATGACATAGTGTTTCCTCTCATCAATATGTGAACCCTATTGTGGGTAAATTCAGTCATTCAGTCCAGTAATCCATAGATGACAACAAGTGCCGAGAACATTACCAACATATAACATAGCTAGTAATTCATTTTCTTAATTTATATAAACGGGATCACCATGTTACTAAATTATCACCTTAAGGAAACCGATATAACGAACTCTTGATTTAGCGGAAGGCATTTTTTCCGTTATTTTTCGCTCGATTTAGTATTCTAGTTCGCTAAGTCGAGACACCTCAGACAAATGATACAGTAAAACCTACTTCAGCCCACAGCAAAAGTATTAAAAGTATAAAAACGATAAGTAATGCTATAAAATGTACAATAAAAGATGCACCCCCTACTTTAGCAGGGAGTAATAAGGAATTTTTTTGTGTGTGTGTATTTTCCTCCTGTGGCCATAGTTTTCTTAAAATCATATAGTATATAGTACCAGGAAATGTGAGGCATAAAAAAAATATTAATACCAACTAAAAAATACTGTACAGTATATTGCCAAATCAGTAAATGAAAGCCAAATGAAAGTTTAACACAGTCGCCATTTGCATACACTCCATTTCACCATAGTGAATGTAGATCCAAAGTTTTGGTGCCCTCCACTACATTTACAATGATAAATGTGGCCCAGAGTCTACAAAAGGTTGGGGACCACTGCTGTAGGGGGAGGGAGCATTACTAGGGAATCTGCGTCACAGCTGGTCTTCGTTACTATATCATTTCCTTTTAGTGAGAAGGCTGGCTCTGTCTCTGGGCCCTGTCTGAGGTAAATACTGTACACGACGGGACAAATGCGCAGTCTCTGTCTTTCAAATATAAGTTGTATCAAGTTATTACATATTTTCATTAATTTCACGCTTACAAATAATCCCAAATAATTCACACTGCCTCCCACACTTCTTCCTCCCTCCTACACTGCATATTGCCATAGTAATCTGAGTACTGTATAATATAAGTGAATAATATTAGTAAAAATGTAAGGAAAATACCTCCCCAAGCCTCGAGTGTGCAGCATGCCGCTTGTAATAAAAAACATCCTTAAGTTTATTTCATATATCTTTTTATTAGTTTCATTTGCTATGCTGCTATATTCATATTTTTTTTTTGCGTGTTAAAAAAAAATTAATTTTGTACCGGTATATACATGACTGCAAGACTGACTGGAAGTACTGTGAGAGCACTGGGAGGGAGGATTTAAATGCCATGCAGCACTTTAAATGAGGCAAGTTGCCATCTTTACTAGTATTTCTTGTTTTCTTAGGTCATTTTGGGGTGTTTGAGCCATAAAACAAAATTTTGATATTTCCCGACCAGGGAGGGTACCATGTATGTATAATAATGTGACCTTTTATGGGTTAAGCAGTATTATATCAGAAAACACTAATAATAACAGTAAACCCAGTGAAATATGGCAGGGAGGGAGGAGAGTTACAAGAGCAGTGAACAGCACATGTGGTGGCGACAGAACACATACTGAGTATATGTAAACAAACCCCACAAGCCAAGCGGCGCGAGGCGTGTTCGGTACGGAATTTAATGGAATCACACTCGCTTTAGTGAAATAGTTCGGTAAATCGTGCGAACGTAACGGAAAGGTCGATTTAGTGGAAATTTCAATTTAACGAACAGGGGTGGCTCAAATTAGTTCGTTAAATCGAGAAAATATTGTACTTCATGGTAAAATTCTTGCCTCATACACTTCAAACTAACTTAATTTAGCCAAATTATGTTTTCATGGGATTATATAAATTTAATGATGCTAACAAATTACTAACAATTACTGTACTTCAAATTACAGCAGAATTTATCCCCAGCCTCACCTGTCATGGTGGTTTATTGAGTGACAAACATGCGGGTGAGTGTTGCCGTAAAATGACATGTCGTCCTTGGCTCCCACCTATTTAGTTTGTATCAACGGTGATCCCTTAACAGTACTGTACTACACTATTAAAAGAATAACAATGTGTATTTAAATGCTTCCCTTTAAGATCAAGGGCTAAGATCTTTCTATAAGTGACTGGACTTGTCACAGTAAATAACATTTGGTAAAATAAATCTCTTAATATTTGTACAATATTAACAAAAACTCAGTAATAAATCAGAATAATAATAAAAGAAACACTGCAAATTCTTGTCTTTTCATGGTGTTCAAAACTACCATAGGTCAAGTGTCATTGAGAACCTCTCACTCTTAACTGCCAATTATCATGCAGTCAACTCCCTAAGATGAACTTCTTCACCAGTTTACTATAACACAAATATATGAATCAATAATAATGGAAGTGAACTTTCTCAACACCAGATTAAGGTCATACAAATCGTTCCACTAAAGAGTTTAAGAAAAACCCTTCATTTAAATTGTAATTACAGTTACTGTTACATATTGTGATTTATATTAACAAATAATAAACTGGTTGGTCTTGTTTGTCCCTAAGTGCTATCATCTTACTCTTTTCACATTAACTGGATCATTATGTTTTAGGTCACATAAAAGAGTGGTTGGTCAGAATTTCAGACAGCATTAATAAACTGTACATCACACAGTCCTGACAGCAGGATATGGTAACTAAAATATATGAAGAGTAATTAAAAAAAATACTTCTCCATCAAAGACACAAGTACTACACCATCACAAGGTACAGTGCACTTTATCAATTACACTTGATATTGGTAATGCAGGGATGAGGTGATCTACTTGTGCTAAAATCCAACACTAATGCTTTTCTAGCATTATTTAAATTGGTAAAATAAAATAAAACACATTAACCACTTCAAATAACTTTAAAAAAATAACATCCGTACACAAGAGTAGGATGGCAGGTAGGTAACCTGATAATGGTGAACAGATTACTAGATGAGTGAGAGACACCCTCTAGGTGCAGTAGAGTGGAACATATTAGAATTATAGCCTGGACAAGGACCCCCAACAGCACTGGCCCACAGGTTAGTAATAATCGTCTTGATCCCACTGAATCATCTTAAAAATACTTGTCACGTGCAAGTAGAAATATATACCGCACTCTACTCTGTGATCCACCATTAGGGAGTAAACCAGAGTCCTTAGCACACTTTTTGTCTTAACTACAAACAAGGCTAAATGTATGGACGACTGGGCCCAGATTCTCAAAGATTTGTACATTTAATTTATCCAGTAGAATATATAGGAGGGGAAGGGTGTAAATGATGTGAGTATGGCACTGAAACTCTCTACTCTACCCTACCCAGACATTTTCTCCACTACCCCAGCTATGAGGGGAGTGGGGGGTGGAGAAACGTGTGAATCTTCGAGAATCCAGACTCGGGTCCATGGCTCGAGACAACGTCATCTCAAACGAGAGTGACCCCCAGAGCCACTAGGACTGGGCGAGGACAGGGAATGGGTCACTCATACCCAGGTAAGAGTAGTACTTCCCAGAGTAGTAAACAAGACGATACATACCTGGGTGCTGCAGAAGCTCATCATTGAATAGGAGCTGTAAGAGAAGAAAATATACAAAACATCTGTATTATTTAACTATAAATAGAAATGTGAAGAAGAAAAATTATCAATGCAATAAATAAATTCTGTTGTGTTTTTTGAAATCCCTCAGTGACAAGGTATCTACAGTAATATCCCCATTCGCAAGAAACCCTCAAACCCGGAACTCTCCGATAGCCGGAATTTAAATTTGCTCGGAAAAGCATTCCCAAAGCTGGAATAAAAAAAAAAATCCGACTTTGGGAACAAATTTTCCGAGGTCGAAATTCGAGAGCATTTTATGAAAATGTCTTGAATAAAGATGAAAGCTCAAGTATTTTGGGGAGGGACCAGACCTGACTCAATGTCAGGTGGAGATAGGGTGGGGGATTAGTGGTCTCATATTACTGACTTTCTGATGGAATGTCAGGTCACCCTTTCTTGGGGAGGGATTAATGAGTCTCATGACCTGAAGATGTCTTGAATAAACACAAAACCCAAAGTATTTTAGAGAGATTGTGATAAGTATAAGTGAGAAAGCAGAAGGTGTGGGTGATTAGAGAGATGGAGTGGAAAGGAGTGGTAACATGCACCAGTGTTGCCAAGCGATAAGCTCCTCAACACTGATCTTTTAATTCACCTCCATGCAGTCACACAACAAGACCCTCACTGGATGATTCTTGTCTTAATTCTTGTGTGTGTGTGTGTGTGTGTGTGTGTGTGTGTTTTTTTTAGCTTGCCAAGCACATTGTAGGATTTGAAGAAGTTGATGAAGAGTTTGTTCAGGAGTCAGGTGGTGAGGTGACATGCCATGACATTTACACAGCACACACATTAACAGCCCTACTAAACCATTGTCTTATAAAATTTTACATTATAATTTCTATTTTAAAATTAATTGATACATAATAGCTCAACAGGACTACTTCTGTACTTAGACAACTGATCAATGAATAAACCAGGGCATATGGAGACTTATTATACATGAGTGATGTCACAAATGTTTGAAACTGCAACCACATAAATTATCACAACCTGTTTTATCCCTAAGCACTGTATGTGTTAACCTACCCACCTCCCCCCAGCCGGAGGAGAAGGGTCTATTAATGCACAAGTCATAAAGGCAAGCATAAACTCTGCATGCTTCCCAGATGGGCGCTGTAAACGCTTCTGCGCTTCACCTTGCACAGGATGTAAGGGGGTGCCCAATAAACTAGCCCCCTCGGGGGCACTCTAAAAAAAAAATCTATTGAGGGTAAAAGTGACCGCGACCCCCCCCTCCCCCCCCCCAAACAATTAATTCACTGTGTGTGTCTGTGTGGTTGTGTCTGTCTGTGGAGTGTGTGTGTGTGTGTGTGTGTGTGTACATAAGATAAATGACACTGTTTTCACGAGTGCATACGTACATATGTTGGCCTCCCGTACAGTCTCACTTTTTTCTCTCCCAATTCATTGATCACTTCTATTGTACATACATTACATAATATTAATTAAAAGATACATACAGTATTTTTTACATTAATTTTACTAATGTACATCTACAACCATCGTTAGTCAAGGCTTTAATGTACACAAAATTAATACAATAAGAATAAGCTCTAATACCCTCTCATTTCATCCAAAATACTATTGGACAATTGCTTTGGAAAAATCCCTAAATGGCAACTGGAAGCTGACGGGAATCAGTCCTGTCCATATGGTTGGAGATACCGACTGCACCCCTTCCCTCACCAAGAGATCACTACACATACGTGTATAGTTCCTGAAATGCACTACAGGAGGATTTAAATAAACTGCAGGAGTGGTCAGAAAAATGGCAAATGAAATTCAACATCAGTAAGTGCAGCGTACTTAATATTGGAAGAACAAATACTGTCAATGTATACAGCCTTA
Organism: Homarus americanus; assembly: GCF_018991925.1. Lineage (NCBI taxonomy): Eukaryota > Metazoa > Arthropoda > Malacostraca > Decapoda > Nephropidae > Homarus > Homarus americanus. The sequence continues at coordinate 1,888,466 of NW_024720811.1, read as the reverse complement.
ACAACATCAACCTAGAGAAGTCGACTTGTGAAAGAGACTTAGAGGTATTTGTAAGCCCGGACTTACGGCCTAGAAAACAGTGTGCTAATATTCGAAATAAGGCAAACAGAGTACTGTATTAGGTTTTATATCTAGAAGTGTAAGTAATAAGAGTGCGTAGGTCATATTGCAACTATATCTTGCGCTAGTCAGGCCGCACCTCGATTATGCTGTTCAGTTCTGGTGCCCTTATTATAGAATGGATATCAATTCACTGGAGTCGGTGCAGCAAAGAATGACGAAAATGATTCCGAGACTTAGAAACCTTCCATATCAAGATAGATTAAAGAAACTAAACTTGCATTCCCTAGAAAGACGAAGAGTGCGGGGAGATATGATAGAAGTATTTAAGTGGGTGAAAGGAATCAATAAAGAAGATATAGATAAAGTTCTCATAATATCCGAGCAGGATAAGACTGGTAGCAACGGATTTAAGTTGGATAAGTTTAGGTTTAGGAGGGAGATAGGAAGGAACTGGTTCACAAATAGGGTGGTAGATGAGTGGAACAAGCTTAGCAACTTTGTAGTAAGTGCTGGAATGCTGGAAAGTTTTAAAAGGAGGCTAGATAGATTCATAGCTGATAGAGTGGTAGTAACTCTCGACAGGAGCTGCCATGCACAGGCCAACAGGCCTACTGCAGACTCCTTATTTACTTATATTCTAAACAAGTCAACTTGTGGCATGATGGATGACTCATTAATGAGTAATACGGTATAAAATCAAGAGAATTTCAGGGATTTTTTAAAAATATATGTATGTAAGCAGTATTTATGAAAAGAATACAAATAAAAATAATGATGGACCATCCAACTTTTTGCAATTCATAAATCTATTACTTCTAATTTCCATTCATTTTCATTAATGTATTTTATAAATTTTGAGAAAGGGCCCTAGTAGCTATTAATACCAATACAGCGATACACACACCTCCAACATTTATTATTATTGTATATATTCTCGTATGATCAGCCACTTATGGTGTATGTATGTTTGTTTTATCATTGATAATATAAAATATTAAATACTGTATGTACTATAACATGTATAGAAAAATGACGTAATATTGCTCCCGAGTCCCGGGTCCTCTGTAGGTGGGTGGCAGGAGGCTGAGACGCTCGAGGTAATTCAGGTAGTTGGCTCGCGCGCAATGATTGGCTATTGCTGTCATGTGACCTCATGGGACATCTGTAATTGGCTGATGCAACTTGTATATAACCCCCCCCCCCCGACTAGCCTCCGTGCTATTCTTTGTCACCAGTCCCCCTACAAGGTTCATCTGTTGCTCGCTCCTGTCCAGTTTGTTGGGCAGTACTGTACAATTTCTGTACATAGGACAAAATCAACCTACAACACAGCGTTTAAGCTGTGTTAAGGCATCAACAGAACCAAAATGAACCTTAATACAGTACAGCAAGTTGTCCACTTGTCCTCCCTCTACCACCATCACCTCCCCCAGTCTACACACCCAAATCTAGTTTTGTACAGTATCTTAATACTGTACTGTATAATTCATATTCTATTCCTATAATTCATGAGTCGGTAATTTATGAGGATGTTCGTTATACAAAATATATATTGTTTTCTTTCATTTAAAATTAAGTAAGGACCCATATTCTGGAATGGGGTGGTAATATAGACAATATTTACCTAGATTTTGCCAAGGCTTTCGACAGTGTACCCCACGAAAGGCTGAAAATCAAACTGGAAGGGTACGGAATTCGGGGAAATGTCCTAGCGTGGACAGAAGACTTTCTACATGACCGCAAGCAGTGTGTGGTGATTAATGGCACGAAATCGTCATCTGTACCTGTCACAAGTGGGGTACCACAGGGCAGTGTATTGGGCCCGCTGTTGTTTGTTTGTTTCATAAATGACATGCCTGACGTCGTACACTCCTCCATACAAATGTTTGCCAATGACGCCAAATTATTTCGGGAAATTAAGAACCAAGCGGACTGTGAAGAACTGCAGAAGGACCTCTGTGGGCTCCAGGAATGGTCGAAGAAATGGCTGCTGAGATTCAATGTCACGAAGTGTAAGAGGCTGCACCTGGGGCGTACCAACGGTAAGGAGGCGTATCATATGTCCCAACAGGATGAACAAACTGCACTAGTTGAGACTGTATGAGAGAAGGACCTAGGTGTGTATGTTGACAATGAGCTGAAGTTCTCGGGCCATTGCGAGAAGAAGGTAAATCAGGCAAATAAATTATTGGGTCTTATAAGAAGGTCGTTCAGATATCTAGACGGTCCGTCCCTCGTAACGATCTTCAGGAGTGAAGTGCTTCCCCATCTGGAGTACTGTCACCCCATCTGGTCCCCAAGATATGCTAGGGACTGTCAGTTGGTGGAAAATGTTCAAAGGAGGGCCACCAGACTGGTGCCTGCACTTCGGCACCTCAGCTACCCTGAGAGATTGGAGCGCCTGAACTTGCCTAGCTTATACTACAGATGGGCAAGGGGGGACCTAGTTCAGGTGTATAAGCATCTCAGGAGGCACTATTCAGTTGAGCGTCCTTACTTGGAGCTGGCGGACGCTCGCCCCACAAGGGGTCACAGCTCAAGATTGAAGAAGCTGCAAGTCCAAAAAACTGTGAGGGCAAACTTTTTCGGAGTGAGGGTTGTAAACTCTTGGAACAATCTACCATAGAGTATTGTGATGGCACAGAGTGTGAGCTCTTTCAAGACAAGACTTGACCAACACTGGAGCAGGTTCAGATACATTCAGGAGCCGGTGCCCAGTATTTGCCAACAGTGCGTGACAGAGACGTGACCGATCACCCGGGCAGCTAACAAACCGATCAGTGGCGAAGAGGATAAAAGTAAGGAGTAATGAAGGAGGGAGGGAGGGGAAAAACTGACCGCACACCCTCCAAAAGGTTCCTCGTCATCTCCTCAGGCCTGCCATTACCATTGTAAAAAGTTTTACTTCGTGTTTTATTTACTAATAAAGATATGTTTACTGTAATAATCTGCGCTTATTAATACCTGTATCCTTCATATATAATACAGTACAATACGTTTTATAATGTATCGGTACTGTAATGATTAAAAAAAAAAATTGGCAAAGGCTAAGCTTACCTGCCACCTACCCTCCTCCCAGTAGAGAAGTCTGGGTGAAAATATTGCCTTATTATTCGACTTGTCATGTAATTTTGATGTCACATTAATAATTATACATTGTATTTTTTCTAACGTGTTTAATATTTTATATCAACCAGGCTGATCATACGAGAATATATAACAATAAATGTTAGAGTGTGTGTTGGTGTGTGTATCGCCTCCCCCTGCCTCCCTGCCAGCACCTTGCCTCCCCCTGCCTCCCTGCCAGCACCTTGCCTCCCCCTGCCTCCCTGCCAGCACCTTGCCTCCCCACCTGCCAGCACTTGCCTCCCCTGCCTCCTGCCAGCACCTTGCCTCCCACTTGCCAGCACCTTGCCTCCCTGCCAGCCTTGCCTCCCCCTGCCAGCACCTTGCCTCCCTGCCAGCACCTTGCCTCCCCTGCCTCCCACCTGCCAGCACCTTGCCTTCCCCCCTGCCTCCCACCTGCCAGCACCTTGCCTCCCCCTGCCTCCCACCTGCCAGCACCTTGCCTCCCTGCCAGCACCTTGCCTCCCCCTGCCTCCCACCTGCCAGCACCTTGCCTCCCTGCCAGCACCCTGCCTCCCTCCGACTCACAGTGTCTCACACTAAAGACTGTACAGTATGTATGATGTGGTGTTGGGATATTATTTAATGAATAATAAACAATATTGTATTGTTAATGACAGTACAGTAGTTTGATTAATAGTAGTGACAATTGTAGTACGCTACTATTCTTCAAACGACTGTCATTGACGATGCAATATTGTTTATTGTTAATTAATACCACATCACACCCAGACACCACCATATTATATGACAAATTTATGCGTGGTTAACTAGGTGGAGGTGAATTAAAAGATCAGCTCTTGAGGAGCTTGGCAACACTGGTGCCTGTTATCACTTCTTTCCACTCCATCTCTCTAATCACCCACAGCTTTCACCTTTCTCACTCCACATTTTAAAATCTTATGTAACGTAATGTTGAAGGGATACAATGTGATAAATGAAAGTATAAAAAATACTGTATTTTAGCTTTCATGTTTATTCAAGACATTTTCAGATCCTGAGACCTACTAATCACCCACCCAACAGTGGGTGACCTGATACTGTATCAGGTCAGTAATATGAGACCACCAATACCCCACCCTACCTCTACCTGACATTGTGTCAGGTCAGGTCAGTTACATGAGATCCACTAATCCCCCACAGCTCCAAGGGAGTGGAAAATACGTCCTTGCTGTAACACACAGCTTCATTCACGACCATGTGATATAGATTTTTAGTTTAGACTCTTGGAAAACTCCCCAGCACACAGAAACATTAAGAGGATGTGGGCTAGTGTATGTCTGTGCAAGATATAGCTTAGACACTCGGAAAGTTTTTCCATTAACCGGAAATATTTCCGGGGATGAGGGGTTTTTCCAGGTTTGAGAAAGTCGTCTGGTTACCCAGAAATCTCTCATCCCCAGAAGTGCTCTGCACCAATTGTTCCGGCTAACGGGGATATCACTGTATACATATCTAATAAGTAGCTTATCATGTACAGTAACTTATTTCCTACAATAATAAAGTTAACACACCACTGCACATTCACCTGTGTTACTGGGATGATTGCAGCAACACATAAATCTCAGGACATGTCAACTGTTAATAGCAGACATCTCCAAGGTACACTACACACCGTAAAACATTACTAAATACTTTGGTTAATGTTAAGGCTGACTCATATATCAAACAGTATGTGTCACAGTCTTATAAGATATAGTGCACCATTTCTATCTATCAATTATTTTCTGTTCCCATGTCGTTAGGGAGGAACAGATGCTCTAAGCCACTACAAGTTTTAAGGATTGCCAGAATACTCAATGCTGCTCTTTACAGCCATGATGTCGAATAGGATTGTCCTCTACCAAAGCATATCACCCCCCCCTCCTCACACACATATCTTCCAGGACCTTGACAGTTCTAGTGTTGGGAGCCAAAAGTGACTGACACACAACTCTACTTTCTGTCACCCAAACATTCTAACTGCAGCAACACATAAACCACTGTACAGTACTTGATGCCACACACTCTCCTATCATTTAAGTAATCTGTAGCTTCCAGGATGTCTGTCCCACTCACTCCTAGTGCATCCTTCAATCTTCTTCTTGGTCTTCCCTTCTCCCTCCTACCATCCACCTCTGATTATATCTACATCCCATTCTCTCCAGGGATGGGGTACACTGTATGTATTAGAATGCATTCAAATACAGGATAGCATTAAAAAAATTTCTTATTTGCATTCAAATATATTGCCATGTCAAATTAAAGTACAAGTACATGTACCTGTATTTGCATTTTTATTCATATTCTATGGAAAAGTATTGATATTCACATAACAATGTGAAAAATACCCAATACTGTACTGTACAGCAGTGTTCTAATAACAGCCATCGGCTAAATTTATTAATACTTGACTGCTGAGATTTTATCCCTGGACGACATATTTGGACTAGTGAGAAGAGGGAGAGAAGGAGGGATGTACCTGCTGCCCTCATCACTGTTGCTTTCACATAATTATATTTCCACTTAACTTGACCTACAAACTGTTGGTAAAAGTGTGATCTACAACCCATCATTGTACAGCAGTTTCATCTACCATTTGTGTTTGTAGAGGTCTGACAGTTCTCATGTAGTACAGCGAAATGAAAAAATTACAGATTTTTAACAAATAGTTTTCACTACATTAAAAAAAAAAATATCCTGCTGCTATTAAATGTTGATATCCAAGTGAGTTTAAAGAAGGTCCATGCACCCACCTCCCACATCACTGTGTTGACTGGTTTGATTTGTGTAAGATGTCCCCACCAGACGGTATACCTCCTGTTGCTCAAGTAATACTTAACCACTTTGGGGTTTGGATGAAATACACTACATCACATCTTTACTTTCATTTGAATTATTTCTCGGAGAATTGGTAAAAACAGCCCCAAAACATTTAAGAGTGGAGGTCTGTGGTCGTCAACCCCCAGATATGAGGACGGTATGGTACTTTGATTGATTGATATTACTAAGTGATTGTGAATAAAATACCAGAAAGTAAAGTGTGCAATTGTACATTTTAGCAGATCTGTGCACATGAAATTTGAAAGGACAGACAGACATAAGCACAGCTGTATGAATGCCTTTGTACTAAACATTCACATTTGGTTAAATTTTCAGAAAACGAAAATTAAAATCTACACAAAATATCTAACAAGTCATGAACACACCTCACACAGCACTCACTAATGTACACCCATCCTGAGACAGCCCAATCTAATCAGCGGTAAAGCTGCAGTTACGAGACTTATTCCTTGGGGCTAATAGCAACACAGCCTAGTGAGATTAAGTGGCAGGTTAAGATTTCAGTGTCTTCACCTTACCTGCCGCTGACGGACGTTTCCTTTCTCTACATGCCGCCATGTATGTCCGCCTTGCTATGTAATGGAAACGTAAATAAACAAAACACTTTGATCAACAAGACCTTCCTTCATGTAGACCGATATTGATCCCTGACTCCTATCATCACCTTATACAACACAGATCAGCAAGGTGCAGGAGTCAAGTTATAAAGAACTGAACTTCCTACCCACTAATAATGTGTACTAAGACCATCCAACACTAAAACACCATATTTAAGGTTTAACATTAAAAAATGACTAAACTATTCGTATAATCACATATCATTGACTCACAGTTTTAAAAATATACCAGTTAAAGAGTAAAATGCATTAGGTAAGACAAATCTGATCAAAATAATACCGATACACTAGGCAACAAATTTTAAAAAAAATCCGTAACATGGTTGAGAGCAGCTTCCTTTTGGTAACCTTGAGGAGCTGATTTCAAATTTGGCAATCAAAATTCTCTGGCACATTTAGTTTATTTGTTTTACAAAATATTAAATCTTACAAATAAAAAACTGAAAATACAATTTTTCCTGTTATTCCTGTTACCCTTTTCCACGTCATTATACTAAAAATCAATTCAGAAAGAAAACAATCATAAAAAGACACAACAAGTATTAAATTAGCCACTGTATGGGCATTTTTTATTTTATTTCATCCTTTTATGTGTTGCATTGTCCTCCTGATTGTAAAAACCAGCATTAATATCACCGTTAGCCGGAATCCCCCAAACCCGGAACTCTCTGATAGCCGGAATTGAAATTTTCTCAGGAAATCGTTCCCAAAGCCGGAATTTTAAAAAAAATTTCGGCTTTGGGAAAGCTTTTCCGAGGGGCACATTTTCCAGAAAATTCTGAGACCCGGAGTTTTTTCGGGGTTGAGAGATGAAAATCAGGTGCATTTTCTGTAAATTCCTAGAAAAGTTTTCCGTTACCCTGAAAATTACGGGGATAAGGGATATTTTTCAGGGTTCGAGAGATGATGTAATGGGAATCTCTCATTCCCGGAAGTGCTCTGCACCAATTGTTCCGGCTAACAGGGATATCACTGTAGTCCCCCATCATGGCAGGATCCCATCTACCCTGGTACCTTTCCTCCATAGGTCTAATATCCTGATGAAATCGCTCTCCCTGTTCATCACTAACCGCCCCCAGATTCTCAGGAAAAAAGTCCAAGTGCGAGTGTAGGATGTAGACTTTCAGGGACATCCTGCATCCTAAGTTGTTGTAGTTTTATAAGAATTCCTCTACAAGTTGGCAATAGTTTTCTTCCTCCTTGTGTCCAAGAAACCCCTTGACTACAGATGTGAAGTATTTCCATGCAGCTAGCTCATTTTCATTGTTTGTTTTCAAAGTCGTTATCACGAAGTAACTTTCTTATCTGTGGGCCAACAAAGATACCCTCTTTGACTTTAGCATCACTGAGCTGTGAGAATTTTCCCCTCAAGTACACGAACCCATCACCTTGTTTGTCCATAGCCTTCACACAATTCTTCATTAGTCTCAGCTTGATGTGTAAAGGAGGTACAGGAGTACATCGTTTGGGTCTACCAAGGGAGTATATTTAACGTTGCTTATTCCTGGAACAAACTCTTCTCTCTTTGGCCAGTCCTTTGTGTGGTTGTGTTTTTCTGTTGCTCTGCTGTCCCATAAACACAAAAAACAGCAATATTTCGTAAACCCTCCTTGAAGGCCGAGTAGAAGGGCTATACCCTTCAAATCGCTGCAGACCTGGCATCTATATTCATTGTATTTAATAGCGGTCAATATTTTCTCCATACTATCATACGTTTCCTTCAAACCTACAGAATGTGCTTCTGGTTCCCATTATACAACACTACTGCTTTCAAACTAAACTTGGAGGAATCTATAAAAGCCGCCATTCCTTTGGGTCATGTTTTTCTCCCAACTCTGACATCAGTCCATCTACATCAGTACACACACAGAGGGAATCCTGCAGACTGTACAATGAAGATAATGTAATATTTCTTTTTCTAAAAACAGAAATTCTTGTCTGTTTCGCTAGCAAGTTCCATTCCTGCAGTCTTGATGCTAAAAGTTCCGCCTGCTGTCTTGACAGACGGAGATCACGTACAAGATCATTAAGTTCACTTTGTTCAATAAGATGTGGTTCATTGGAAGTCTGGTCAATGACAGGAGGACCATGGGAAGATTCTGGGATTTCTTTCTCAATTTCCTGATCCGAAGTTGAGAGCTCTTCCAAATTAGTCGGTGGTGTAGGCATGGGGAGGCCTTCTCCTTGAGGGACGGGCCTTACTGCCGAAGATACATTTGGAGGCTCAATTTGGTGAATTAACACAGCATCGGCGTTGTATTCTCTCCATTCTCCTGTTCAGTATTGCTAACCATACATTTAATATATCCCTACCAACACATTACGTATCTTATATTCCTACACTACATATATCATAAAAATGTTACGTGACTGACATATTTTATTGCCATATTTGAAAGCAGCGCCCCAAAATTAATAAAGTGCAGGATATCTGATCTATGTTACTGAACCCTTGTCAACTAGTGTTATAATTAATATTCCACAGACAAATTTGTTAAAATACAGTATCTAAATCCTGCAAAAACATAATTGAAAATGGTTGTTAATATTTCACCAACAAACACTGGAAAATAAATAATGCTGTGAAAATAAAATGGAATGTTTTTTTTAGTAGTACAGTAGGTCCTCGCTTAACGTTGTTTCGATACTACGTCGCTAAACTATAAGAGACCAAAAATTTGTTTAAGGTCCCGGGACGGTGATTCGGTGCAACGTCGTTTACGTCGTCATGGGCTACTTTTTATGGCGCATCACTCTCTCCCTTAGGACAAATGTTTCATTTATCTTTTTCACAATATGTATTTAGGATGGTGTGTGCATGTAAATGAGTAATAATTAATGAGAAAGTTACTATATCTACCAAAAAATAAGTTAAAAAACATGTACAGTACTTAAATATATTTAAGGGACTAAAAAAATTTCTCTTGTGCAAAATATATGACGTCTATACAGTATATTCATATTATTTGCTGTCTTACAAATTTATATTCTGCTAACTTTAGTCTGTGCCATTTTATATGATAAAAACTGCAAGCCTAAACAGCCTTCAATCTTGTCGGAAGTGTGGAGGTGATGTATTGTGACAGCTGGCCAGCCAAGGTTACCTAGTGTTATTTATTTATCTGTCATGTAAAGGAGTTTTAAGTTTTTCTCTTATAAATGTCAGTGAATGTGACTTTATAGTAATGCATACAAGCACCTCACCAGGCATCACACAAGGAGCTTTGAATTTATGTGTATGTAATGTATTTCATGGGGTAAAGGAAGGCTCACGAACGAAACTCCAGTATTTTATCTATTTCTTATGGGGAAAATTGATCCGCTTAACGTCGTTTCGTATAACGTCGCGTTTTCGGGAATGCAACCCTGACGTTAAGTGAGAACTTACTGTACTGTATACTGTATCGATCATGAGATATCCTTTTCAATAGACAATAGGAGGCACCTTAGGTTAAACCGAGGTAAACGGGACTCACCTGAAAAGTCCGCTGTGTGGTATTGCCAACAGGAGGCTGAGGAATGTAGGTGTAGGTGATGTACTGATGCATTGATGTGAAGTCCACCTGAGGAACAGTGCGGCATAATTAACCCACACAAATTTATCCATCATTTCATCACTTGTTCGGATGGTTGGTCTGTTTAACATTATGCCACAGAATGCAAAATAAATCAGTCGTCAAATACTGTACATCTTGTAAACAAAACTGATCCCTCTAAGGTTTTGTCAGCTCCAATGATAAAGTTCTACACAATCATATCATAGAAGGTGGTGTAAGGGAGAGCCCCACCACTAGGAGCAAGGAAAGAGCTAGATATCCCCACTTCCACACAAAATATGGAGGCATCTAGAAATTACACATACAAGGGGTAATTTTTCACTGTACTGTACTCAAATTCATGTTGAATGCTTCGGTATGTTTAATGAATTTGAGTAATGGCATGTACAAACTGGACAATTTTGTAATTAAGAAGATTTGTAACCAGGTGAGAAGGTTGGGTCACTTTACCCTCTGACCTGACTACCGACCGTTGCCGTGCTATTTAAAGATTAGTAGGGTCATTACCTAATACCTGACCATTGTGGACCTGGTCTCACCCTCCTCTGTATATATACACCTTGTTTTGTATTTCTCTTTAGTCTGTACTCACCCCTAAAGATGTGAATTACACGAAAGCGCTTGGGAACTTCGTGTTTTCTTCTTTCCTTGTGGTTATCAGCATATACCTAGATCACGCGTACCTACAGTGATTTACTTGCGCATATATATATATATATATATATATATATATATATATATATATATATATATATATATATATATATATATATATATATATATATATATATATATATATATATATATATATATATATATATATATATATATATATATATATATATATATATATATATATATATATATATATATATATATATATATATATATATATATATATATATATATATATATATATATATATATATATATATATATATATATATATATATAATGAGCCTTAATATTATACTTTCATGACAGAAAATTAAGTACAGTATTGGCACCTTATAGAGAGCGATATAATCCCAGGGTGAGGTAACAACATCAGAATCAAGAGTAAACTTCACAGGACCTCCCTCTCCCACTACCCAAGTTCCCACAGGCTGGAAGTGCACACAACGCTCTTCATGGTCAGCAAACACCTGTGGACAAGAGGGAGAAAATATAAATAGTGTACATGCAAATCAATAATCACTTAAAACATATACAGTAATACCATATAGACAGATGACTCTAACTACTAGTAAGATGTACCTATCACAAACAGGTACATTACAAATAAAAGTATACAGGTAAAACACATAATTACCGGGTATGTCATTGTAAACTAACCACTTACAGCCCTTCTAAAATGCAACAAAGAACTAAATGACCTGAACCTACTGTACATTAAGGTAGAGTCTTGGTCATCAGCAACAATCAAGTTCTGACAATACATTTCTTATGTCTGGCATCAAGTCTTCATCCCTTCATTGTGAGATAAATAATAATAAAAACAATATTCAATATAATTATGAACTGAAAGGATATGAGTGAAAAAGCTTTGTGAAATAAAAAAACCTTACTGTTGGTTCAATTTGTCAGGAGGAACAACTAATTACCACACGGTATATTTCAACAACATCATCGCCATCGTTACGTACCTTGATCTTAAAAGTACTCATGACTGGCTTGTGGTCAGACTGGGTGTAAGAGTCGCATGGAGAATACGATATTTGGTCCATCCCTAATTTAACGTTTTCGTAGGCGTCCACGTGAACCTGGTACAAGATCCGGTCGGTCCAGGCTGGTCTCCGGCTGAAAGAGGTATTATGGTACAGTAGTTAACTTACAACATTCAGGATCTACTAATGTTCTCTTAAATACCTTTTATAATTGAGAGTTGATACATACCATCCTCGTCATTTCAGAAGAAGAAAAAATAACAAGAGTTATTAGAATCTTTCATATATTTCCTTAAACTTACTTAAAATCATAGGTAGATGTCCCCTCCAGATATTTATAAGTGGGAGGGAAGTTGAGTTTCCCCTCCTTCAACATAGAAAATGCGTCTCCACTCTTCTGGGCTTTCCGCAGCTCGTCCACCTCCTCTAGGGCCGTCCAGCTAGCCTCGGCAATATGCTTGGCTATGGCCTCTGACGTCAGGTGGGACTCAAAACGGAAGTTCATGTCTCCCAGCCACAACACATAGCTGGGGATAGAGTAGAAGGCTTGTCTCTAGGAGGCTGGAGTCAAGAGCAGCCAAGACCCTCAACACATTCACCCTATTCTTATATACACTAAATAAACAAACAAATTTATTCCCATCTAAAGTTTCAAAACAGTTAAAACGATAGAAAAATATTCTCATGCTTGTCATATATATCCACTACAGTGGTCCCTCGGTTATCAAGTGCCTCGGTTAACGAGATTTCGGTTAACGAGTTACCCCCCCATAAGATTCTTAAATTCGGTTTACGAGCAACCCCTCGGTTAATGAGTTTCTTACGAGCCGACCTCATCAAGTTTTGGCTTGCACTGGGCGGTCAACCAGCTGTAGTATTAGTCCGCCAATACATTAATCGGTTCTAGGGCTTAAATTCCTTACTATTTTAGTAAATATCAAGAAGTTTATACTATTCAATAATTTTAAAAGATTAATATTAAATTTTTTAGTCATTTTAACAATTATTGAACATAATTGAAGGTAAAGTGAATAGTTTAATGCGCGGCATCCAGCCTCTTAACACAGCAAACAAGCGTTAGTCTCTCTCTGTTTTCACTGGAGGTAACATCTTGCGTGAGACTCTCTTCAACTAGACGCTTTTTTTCTGTGTTTCCAAGCAAATTATTGGTCATTTTGAAATTTATTTTACATATTGACAATATATAAGGCAGTGCAGTGTCATTTTAAAGAAAATATACTTTATTTACAGCTAGTTTAACTTTAAAAAGCACGTGTTGACATTGTTTGAATCTAGCATGGGGCCTAAGAGATCAAGAAAAGCGATTTCAATCCAAACCAAGCAGGAATTTATAAAAAAACATGAACAAGGCATTAGAATAAATGCGCTATGCAAAGAATATGGCATGTCGACATCAACTGTGTCGACAATTCTTGCACAGAAGGACAAATTTAAAGAAGTGAAAGTGAGAGACAAATCTACAAGAGTGTTTAAAAGTAGATCCCTAATTGCAGAAACTGAGAGGTTACTTATCATCTGGATTAGGGAAAAACAGATGAAAGGTGATTCAGTTTCTACTGATTTCATGTGTGAAAGAGCCAGGGAGATTTACGAACATTTAAAGACAGATCAACCTGGTTCTTCAGGCACAGAATTTGAAGATTTTCGGGCCAGCAAAGGCTGGTTCGAAAAATTTAAGAAAAGAAGTGACATTTTCAGTGTTGTTAGGCATGGTGAAGCTGCTAGTGCTGATAAGGAAGGGGCAGCAAAGTTTTTAGATGAATTTAAAGAACTGATGGAGGAAGAAAATTATCTTCCACAACAAGTGTTCAATGTGGACGAAACTGGGCTGTTCTGGAAAAAAATGCCCAAAAGAACATTCATCACCAGAGATGAAGCCTCTTTGCCTGGGCATAAACCCATGAAAGACCGTCTCGCTCTATTGCTTGATGCCAATGCTTCAGGGGATTTCCTACTGAAGTCTATGCTTGTCTACCACTCTGAAAACAGCAGGGTGTTCAAGCAACAGAAAGTGGTAAGAACAAAGCTTGGTGTTTATTGGAAGTCCAACCGTAAGGCATGGGTGACAAGACAGCTCTTTAATGAATGGGCTGTTGATGTGTTTTGCCCTTCTGTCAAGAGCTACCTAACCACCAATAAACTCCCTTTAAAGGCTCTTCTCCTCATGGATAGTGCTCCTGGTCCTGACCCTGAACTTGCCAGAAATTTGGAGTATCAATTTGACTTTGTGAAAGTGTTGTTTTTGCCTCCCAACACTACATCAATCATACAGCCAATGGACCAGAATGTGATCAGCAACTTCAAGAAGTTGTACATGAAAAAAATGTTTAGGAGGTGTCATCAGGCAACTTCCAATGATCCTGAACTAACACTGAAACAGTTCTGGAAGACACAATTCAACATCCTGGAGGCTGTAAAATTGATTGTGGCATCATGGCAAGAAGTCTCCACTAGATCCCTCAATTCTTCATGGAAAGCATTGTGGCCATCAGTAGTCCATGATTTTGAGGGATTTGAGGAAGAAACAGAGTTAGACCAGGAGATTGTGTCCATTGGTCAGTCATTGGGCCTTGAAGTGGAGGAGGTGGATGTGGAAGAACTGATGTCTCATGAGGAGGAACTTACTCCTGATGACTTGAAGCAACTGGATGAGATGTTACAGGTCGAGGCTGACAGTGGTGAGGAGGAAATTGAAAGTGATGACCATATGTCAGCTAAACAGTTGAAAGATGTGATTTACCACTGGGAGAAGTTCAGGGAACTGGCTTCAAAGCACCCAGAAGTGGAAAAAACTGAACTAACTTTGTGTCATGTTGAGGACTCAGTGGTCTCCTTCTTTAAACGTAAGTTAATGGTGAGGAGGAGAGATGCCCCACAAACCACAATTGACACTTTCTTCAGTAAAAGGCAGAGGGAACAAGATGCTATCCCTCAGCCTTCCACTTCAAGAAGGAGAGAGGATGTTCATGGTGGAGAATCTGTCAGTCCAGAGGTTCCTGACATTTTCCTGGAAGGTGACTCACCTTCCAAGAAGCAGTAAAATGCTTCTCCTCCACCTCCACTTCCTTCTCTTCTCCCTTCTCCTCCTCCACCTCCCACTTCAAATTCACATCATCATCATCATCCAGGAGCCTTCTACATACACACCACAAAGTAAGTGAACTTTTCTACCTTTTTTGTTGAATTTAGGCAATTTTCGGTGAGCTGGAACCAATTACCCAAAAACCCATTGAAGCAATGGTTTCGGTTAACGAGATTTTCGGTTAACGAGCAACCTGCTGGAACGGATAGTGCTTGTTAACCGAGGGACCACTGTATTTAGTAAACAGGTAATTCCCCGATAAATCAATTCACTTGGTTTAACAAATCAATGAATGACTACAAATTTATGATAAGATATATAACATTTATCACATTTTACAAAATTCCTTCACAATATCTTAAAAAAACAGATCTCTTAACAGTGTACAGTATAATCCTCCTCACATAAATCAACTAGCTGATCAAAAATACTTACTCGTGGAAGAGGATGTTACTCGTCTCTGGGATCGGGAATCGGGTAGAGTCGACGATGGCATTGAAGTTCTCCACCCGCTCCCTGTACCCTGTGTCGTGGGCAGCCAGGTGGCAGTTAACGATGCATATGGATGTTCCGTACAGCGACAACCTGATGCTGGCGGCTCCCTTGTTGCCCTGAGACCAACAAAAAGGATAATGGCTATGACTGGGAAATATTTCTATATAATTTATTAGAAATGTGTTAACAAAGACATTAAATATGGATCCTTTGCCCATACTGTGGTTGGACTTAGGAGCAATGAGTCTAGGCCAGAGGACAACTATAACCTATACAGCCATTTCTGCTACAACGCGATAGTTGCGTTCTTGTCAAACCTCACGCTATAGAAAATTGCGCAATAAAAATACCAGGGCTTACGGAGAAAATAGGGTTAGGTGCAGATTACTTTGGTAGTGATCTCACAGATTTGCTAGCACTAAAGCTTGTTCCAGCAATAGTGTTATAGCCTTTCCTTTACGTTCACCACCGGCAATTCGATCACCAGAACGCTTCTTGGAAATATTCTTCTTACTTTGTCTTTCCATATTCATGGCAAACACAACAAAATTGGAGAAAACAGCAACAATCATGGACACTTCACAGAGCAATCGACAGAAACCACGCGATTCAACTGATCACGTGATGTAAACAGAGAGCGCTAGTGTAAACCGTTATTAGTCCGCACTGCGAAACATTCTTTTTACCTATTCTTTTCATACAGTATTTATGGGTAATAGCTAAATTTACAAATAAAGAACAAAATTTACAGAGTACCTCTCAAAAAACACTTCACAAACAAAAGACACGAATCAATTGAACCCGTGATGTCGAATGTGAACTGTAAACATTGCATAACCGCGCCACGCTACACTTAAAATGTTGAGGATGGAATCGCGCTATAGCCAACATTCGTATGCAAAAGTTCGCGTTTTACAAACAACGTTCCCCTATTCACCAATCGCATTACAACCAATTCGCGTTGTCGCACAAATGAGTGTACTGTCAATATCTCCTCCTGTATATGAGACTATGGAGGACATAACTTCATAAACACCAAATAAGAATAACACCCAAAAACATGGTTAAAACTTTGGAAAAATAACTTTATGTCTCTTGAACTAATTGTTACAAACTGAAGTTTACGAATTCAGGATTATGTTGCCACAATCAGATAATAACAATCTTGTCATGATGATTATTAATCATGAAAATAATCATAACCTTAGCAATTTAGAGACATTAGATTGTAATGAAATTTAAATATTTTGATAGAGGATACTCCTGTACACTCACTCGGTAGAGAACGTACCTGCAAGGTGACTCATGTTATCTCAGTAGGGTTCTCAAAATCCTTCATCCATTGTATCATTTTGTCTGGCAAAATATTTTGAAGATACTTATTGTAGTGCGTGTACATTCCACGCCACTTATGAGCCACACAGACCGGTGGTCTCGGAATTCCTAACCGACACCTTTGCTGGGCCCCTCCCTCCCCCGCCTCCCAAAACACACAAACCAGGCAATTAATCGGTGGTCAGCCAAGGTGTAAAGTCAACACTTACCCCCAAACACATTAGTATGGATAGGTTTTATAAACGAAGAAAATAGACCTTTAAAGTTATTTATCCATGCTAACATCATTGTTGTATAGATCCCCTTCCAACTCCATTGTTTAATTATCTTTCAATTTTGACTGATCATTTCCACCAATTATCAGCTTCCTAGTCAGTATATTTATTGTACAGCCCTCATCATCCAGTGGTAGTACATTACACCACACGTCACAAGCACTATACTGTTCTACCACCCTTCTGTCCCCATCAATTATGTATATTAACTGACATCAGTGTTCTGTCACCTAATGTATAAATTAGTTCCCACAATTAGTGCTTAACCATAAACATGCAATTAATTAACAGTGCACAGTTTGATGTTAACAAAGAGAGAATTCAAAGTATCTATTGCAAACAAGGATCAACAATCTGTCATAATCCAATTCCTTTGACAACTTTACTACATACTGTGAACATACAATGGCTAATTATCTCCTTATCTGTCCACAATTACAGCAATAATAAGCAGATTTACACATACAGAACTAACTCGAATATTTTAGCCAAAAGATACCACAAACGAAAATAAATATAGTCCAATTAATGTGTATTTTACCTGTACAAACATTCTCTCACCATGCTGGTTGGCTATCACATCAACACAAACATTGCCTAACTATTTATACACAGATGAGAAACTGTCTACAAACCTCACTCATCACTGAACATCCAAGTAAAGTATAACTGAGAACTTGACTACTTTGCCTGAACCAAGTAGCTACACCTTTTTGAAATTATCAGTTTTATTTGTACTCCCATTCCCATTGCCTAACTTAATATACCTTAGCCCTACACACCTTTCCTTGCATTTAAGTATGAATGATATAGATATTTCCCGTGGTATTTAGAATATTTAAAAAATAAATTACGCTGTGGCCGTAAGTTTTAAATTGCCTAAATTTATAGAAACTCTCTTAGAAATATAGATTATCTTTACTATATAAACCTGTTAGTTTTCGCTTTCCAGAGAAATGTCGATTGAGGTAAAAAAATAAACCTAACCTAATACAATACCTTGTGTTTTGGCACTTGGGATCATACCATCTAACGTATTTTGTTCAAGTTTCATACAGAAGTACTACAGTACTTAACATGTTCATTAAGGACCTGGGGTTCTCAATTTAAATTTTAGAGTAGTACTATACTGTAATTGGTGTACATTAATGACCTTTGAAATAATTAAAGACACACTATACCATCGTTAATTTGACAAAAAGGGGGCTCTGGGTCACCCGAATTACCGAAAATTTGAATTAACCCAGTTCGGAATATATTTACATTATTCGATATTTTCTGAATTTTTTTGATCAATTATTCGTCCATATTCTGTTCAGTTTTTGCACCTGACCAAGCCTTGGCTGGTACATAAAATAATCTATTTATAATTACTGTGCAAATATACAGCAAATATATTTTATAAATGTTCATACAGTATTAGTGTAATAAAGTACAGTATATAATACAGTAATAAATCAATGTAACACTGTGAGGTGAGGCGACATGGCGAGGCAGTTACACAGGACACACACA
This sequence comes from Homarus americanus, assembly GCF_018991925.1. NCBI lineage: Eukaryota > Metazoa > Arthropoda > Malacostraca > Decapoda > Nephropidae > Homarus > Homarus americanus. The sequence continues at coordinate 1,869,890 of NW_024720811.1, read as the reverse complement.
CTAAGAGCACTACTAAAGAATGGACGAGTTGTCGGTTCTGGGTAAACACAATAAATACACTCTGCCACGTTTGTAGAGTGATACGGTATATATAACTTGTAATAAAAGTTTAAAGTCCTGCTATAATAGTCGAGATAAGTTTATTTCTCTACAAACAGGGCCGCTATGACGTCACCAATTACCCAGCAGACGACGTTCTCCAACACACTCACCGCTGCAGTAGAAAGGATGGCCTCTTCAGACCCCAAATACCATGTTCAGGTAAGTTTTAAGTGTTTTTTTGTGGTCTAAGTCATGACATTTCGTAAGTGAAGAAATGTGCCGTGAAGAGCAGCTTATGGACATAAAAAACTCCCATATTCACACCAGCTCACCTGTCATGTATTCTTACCTGGTAGATTTTCTCTATTTTTTTTTCCAGTGCATTTACAGAGTATATCAGTACTAGATGAAGATATGAGTCAATTTAGAAGAACTGACATTGTCGGGACTTTGTTTTGAGAATGCATTACTTTTTACTTTTATCCTCTTCACCACTGATCGGCTCATTAGCCGCTTGGGTGATCGGTCACATCTCTGTTTTGCACTGTTGGCAAGTACTGGGCATGCACTGGCTCCTGAATGTACCTGAACCTGCTCCAGTGTTGGTCAAGTCTGGTCTTGAAAGAGCTCACACTCGGTGCCATCACAACACTTTCTGGTAGATTGTTCCAAGAGTTCACAAGTCTCAGTCCGAAAAAGTTGTCCTCACAGTTTTCTGGACTTGCGGCTTCTTCAATCTTGAGCTGTGACCCCTTGTGGGGCGAGCGTCCGCCAGCTCCAAGTAAGGACACTCGGTGAGTAGTGCCCCTTGAGATGCTTATACACCTCAATTAGGTCACCCCTTGCCCGTCTGTAGTATAAGCTAGGCAAGTTCAGGCGCTCCAATCTCTCAGGGTAGCTGAGGTGCCGAAGTGCAGGCACCAGTCTGGTGGCCCTCCTTTGAACATTTTCAACCAAGTGACAGTCCCTAGCATATCTCGGGGACCAGACGGGGTGACAGTACTCCAAATGGGGAAGCACTTCACTCTTGAAGATCGTTACGAGGGATGGACCTTCTTATAAGACCCAATAATTTATTTGCTTGATTTACCTTCTTCTCGCAATGGCCCGAGAACTTCAGGTCATTGTCAACATCCACACCTAAGTCCTTCTCACACTCAGTCTCAAATAGTGCAGTTTCTTCATTGGGATATATCATCATTAACATGAATTAATGGGTAAAATTTTAATTTAACTACCATAAGTATTTGGATGTTTAGAGTCGAGATAGTTTATATTGGGTAAATGTAAAGTTTTGGTCATCCCTGTACTTAGACATGCAGACTATGTTTTTTTCTGATGGTTTGCGATGTGTTATGAACGATTTAGACCTTCACTTGTTTTGAGTTACTACCCCCCCCCCCTTACTGGTGTTTGTTAAGCTAACCTTATAATATAACTCATCATAACCTAACCTAACATATGACCGGTATTTTCTTATGCGATAGAAAAATGTTTTGCAACAGAAATCCCCTTTGAGATAATGTGTCTTATTAACCCGACTCTCACACCCTCTCTCACTACATCCTCACTTGCCCTAGGACCTTCTCCTACAGGTCCCCAGCCATTACCAACACCTCTTCCCTCCCTGACCAGATATCACTCCTCCTAGTGACAGGCCTGGCACTTGACATTAGGGACCTGCCACGCTTTGCCATAAACAGATGAAATGTACTGGGAACTTTCCCCCCACACACTCATCATTCTGTCACTTTATGTAACTTGCTGACAAAACCTATGACCCTTCAGGCTTTTACGCCCTTAATGCATGAGTCATAAAGGCAAGCATAAACTCTGCATGCTTCCCAGATGGGCGCTGTAAACACTTCTGCGCTTCACCTTGCACAGGATGTAAAGGGGTGCCCAATAAACTAGCCCCCTCGGGGGCAATCTTGAATGTGTCTTATTGTTTAAAGTTCTTAATCCCACAGTTAGAATCTTAAGGTTCCCCAGATGACCAAAACCAAAATAATACCAATATTGTTTGGATTGTTTAAACTATGAAATTTGTAGTATGGGCAGCTAATATCCATTGAATTAGTTAATGTGCTTAGTAATATTAATATTTTCAATATAGCATTACAGTACTGTGATGCACAGTAAAGCACAATTAATTATCTAATAATATTTATTTACAGAGCCGATCAGCCGAGAAGGTTGGACAGCTACTTCCAGGGTTCATCAAGGCAGATGAAAGAAATTTACCAAAGTAGATGTGTTTATGACAGTAGAGTATTATCAAGAACTCCACCATCCAGCTATGAAGCACGCTGTTACATCTGTCATCGATCATCTCAAACCTGGCCATGGTCGTCCCTTGGCCTTCCACTACATTAAATATAGACATCAGTGACGAAGACTTATATTTCCCAGAGAGGTAACAGAGAGGTTATTGGTCTTCTGCATCATGTTGGCAGCCAGCAAGTAAATACACACGATGATACTTGAGCAGTAATTTATTTCAACCCACAAAATAAGGTATGACTGTGTATATCAACATTGTATATGGCCACAAGTCCCGTATGTCTGCTGGTAACAACACACACACCACAGCTGGCTGCCTCCTGCTCAGCGGCTCCAGCCAACCTGTGACGTCACAACCAATCAGAGCTTTTCACAGTCACGTGACTTTTTAGCAACTTTAACCCTTATTTTTGACACTTTTAGGACCAATTTACTTAAAAATATCATTACCATAGTGAATTGAAGAGTTTTCTCTACACATTGACCCGCCATCTTGCAAAAAAATTCCGACCGACAATTTGTCCATTGTCTTATAACATCTCACTTTATAATTTATATTGTAAAATTAAGTAATACATGATGGCTCAATTTGGTTACTTTTGCACTTAGTCAACTGAATAAACCAGGGCATATGGAGATGCATTAGATCCTACAATATTCATAACACCAAAATACAATAGGGTATGCTATATGAATCCTAATTGGTTCTAGAACCTTGTTAGTTATAGCATTAGATTCAAATATAGAGGTTAATCCAGGCCACCAAATACAACCACTTAACACTGAAAAATATATAAAATTGTAAAAATTGTAAAAAAGTGCATAAATATGCATCTAAACCCCTGAAATAACCAATATAATTAATACTTGTAATAAAAAAACAATAAATTAGTAAAAAAAAAAAAAAATTTTTTTTTTTTAAATAATGTTCGTTGTAGGAGTTTCGTTCGTTATAGTATTCTCAATTTTATAGGTAAAACTGTTCGTTATAGGAATATTCGTAGTAGGATCCGTTCGTTATAGCATACCCCACTGTATACTATATTTTCTCTACTTCAAATACTTTCCCTTTGTTCATCATTTAAGAAGAAGTAACAGCAAACTCCAGAGCTCAAGACTGTGTGGATTAAAACTATGATATAGTATTTACAGCGAGTGATGAACTGCACTACAGTCACCCGGCTACACAGGCTTCTGGGATCTGATGGTGGAAAACCTTACAAAATATTAACTCACCCAGAAGCCCCCAAAGCCAGTTCGGACCACAGACGTGTGAATGTCCCGAACGTGGTGTAGATGACGCCGCTTAATGAACACATTGGTGACTAATCCTTGCAGACGCTCGCCACTGACCCTCACGTAGTTATGGGGGCCGATAACTTCCCTCAGAGCATTAGTCCACGGCTCCTCAAACAACGTGTCCATAACAACATTCTGTGGCTGTGACTTAACTTCCTGAAGGCTGAGGAATTGGATTTATTTTTAATGAACAAATAAGTCACTAAATCATCATTACAGTACCTGACATACAATACCGTACTTTAATGTGTTATTAAGAGTCATGGATGAACTGGTGAAATATTCTTATAAATTATACAGTATATATTGTAAAATACACAAACATAAACACAGAGTAAATTTATAAAATTGATGAATTGACATGGTAATTATTATCTAATATAATTACATTACAATACATCTCTATCTTAATGGATAATAATGAACAAGAAAAGAAGGTGCTCAATGTTCTTCACTTATTAATAATTTTATGTCTACAGTATTTAGGTGGATAACATCAGGCCTCAGCATCCATACATGTGGCACTAACTTGTACTACCTGAGGCAGGCAGGTAGAACTTTTGTGGACATTCAGTAAAAAAAGTAAGTTAACATATTCAAATCCTCACCATACAATGTAGAGGTCTGGGAGAGTGTCATCCAGGCCGCGCTTAATAATGGGATCCTTGCGCACCCCCATTAAGGCATGGAGGTCCTCTTCCGGCCACGTGGTCTCCACGTTCCAGGTGATGCACGCTATACTGTAGGGATAAACACACACTAACTTCACCCTTACAAATGTTAAATACATTCACTGTTGTAGATCTCTTTATTACTGTCCCTTATTGTATGCAAGGACTGAACTGCACCCAACAAACACCAATACAGTACACCTACATTCCACGAATGGGCAATTTCCGGCTAGGGAGAACAAATGCCAGTATTCTCGCTGACACCAACTGTAGGAGCATCGAGGCTACCATTATCCATGAACAACTGCGCTGGACTGGCCATGTTACCCACATGGACGACAGTAGACTGCCAAAGCAGCTACTTTACAGCCACCTAACGAATAGTAAACGTATCGCTGGCAGGCAACTGAAAAGGTATAAGGATAGTCTTAAGACAAACCTGAAAAGTGCCAAATCGACCCCCACACCTGGGAGACGATTACTTCACACCGTAACGCTTGGAGGAGCACCACAAGAAGGTGTCAATGCTTTCGAGTTAGCCCGACTGCATAACGAGGCAGACAAGCGCCAACACCGGAAAGATGCTGCCGCCGCCCCTCCCGCACTAGATGTATCCCCCCACATGTGCAACATCAGTGAACGACGCTGCCGGTCCCGTATCGGCCTCTTTAGTCACCTCAGAACTCACCCACCTAGATGACATCCCTAATAACTCATATCATTGTATCATAGCTGGATGATGGTCATACGCGATACTGCATGACAGCAAAGTAGTAGTAGACGTAATTGCTGTGACACTTTCAGCTTTGAAGACTTAAAAATACTTTCCATGTCAAATGTTTCTTGTGTCATAATGAAAAAAGAATCACACAATGAAAAAAGGTACTGTATATATTTGTTACCTGTTTCATCAACTTTTACTTGTTGTGATGAATACTGTAATGTATCCAAAGACCATTATGTATCCCAATCATGTTTTACTGTCCGCAGTATATGTGAGGGATGCATTCCTGAAGACCCTCGCTTAAACCAAATTCGCATATATCAAATACAGGTACTTAGTTCAATGGGAAAAAATAGGATACGTTCCATAATCCAAAATGGAAATATTTCAGATCCATTTTCAACACAAATTACCCATAAAGCAAATCAATAAAATATTATTAAAAAATAAAATAAAAATACATAAAGCAAGTGTACAGTGGTGCCCAGTACGTAACAATAAAAGCAGATACTGTACTCTGTATATCAGCTTGGGAAGACAAAATGATGGAGGTGGTGGTAGAGGTTTTACATGGTGGGCAAGGGTGGGTCCTGGGGGCCCAGACCCCTTTAGAAAATTCCAATACTTTTTCTTTAATGCAGTATTGTACTCAGGCATTTTTGTATAATAAAAAGTAATCACTATTGACATCAGAATATCTCCTAATATGTACCAAGTGCACATGGCTTCAAAATGGCCTCAAAATCCCCATGGTGTTGGGTGGGCTCGCTGCACTCGCCATGTTCCTCCACCCATAACTTCTTGACCTCCCCCCCTTTGGATATTCCTGATCCAACCCTGGTGGGTGATGGTGTTGGAGTGACACCTGCAATCATCAGGGTTGGCATCCATAACAGAGTCTGTGATATCTCGCATAATGCTGAATTTTGCTCACATTAATTTAATTCCTGGTTGGAATAGGGTGTTCACATATGAGTGAATTGGCATATGTTGAACTTGCATACAACAAGGGCTTCCTGTATACTTGTAAGGTACATATTCTTAGAGACAATTTGGTACAGTACATACCGGGTATTACCTTCTTAAGAATAATTCAGCATGGTTACAGCAACACATTTACTCAAACACAAATACATACCGGTACCTGCATAAGAGACAGTCTTGCAGTAAAGTAACTCTCAAACTTTTCAGACTAACTACAGAAGCTACAGTATTGTATTAAAAAACCTAAAAATCAAAGGCCAAGATAAAAGTGTTCATCCACATCATGTTTGCTGCCACTATAGTGTGCAGTCTACAAGATATCTTTTGTCTCTCCTACCCTACTCTAAGCTTACCTAAAATGACTAATACAGTACTAAAATACTAATCACCATGAATATTTTGATAGTACACATTCTAAAATACAGAACAAATTGTAGACCACAGTTTATAGTAAAAATATAAATACTGTACAGCACTGTATGTTGTAGACTGCACACCACTATTGTGTAAATATCTGGTCAGTCACTCAGTTTAACACAAGCACTTCAACTCACCTTAAGGTTTCCATCTCTATTTTTCAGGCAGATGAGTCCCACGTGTCACACAGGCAACCTACAAGAGAGGATATAACACTTTATGTAGTCTCAAAAAATTACATTGAAAAACCTAGCACCAATATCAGTGCAAGTGTGCGTGTGTGTGTGTGCAAACTGCTGCTGTACACAATACAGTACAGTTCTTAACTCATGTGGGTTATGTAAGGCGTGATACTATAACAGCCACTTCAAATAATTTATCTCTGTCTCAGCTGACTGTTATCACTGGCGGGAGGTGGAGGCTTGTGAGGAAAATGAGATGAGAGAAAGAGAAATAAAAACACACACGGAAAAATAATAAAAGAATTAGGGATTTTCATACCTGGATAAATGTGAAGCAATGATCCAGAGTGCCACATAGCACAGCATCCATTACCTACTGGCAACAGGAGTAGGGGGAAGTGTACAAGGAAAGTGAGAGACTGTGAGCTGTCATACAAAAGGTGTAGAATAAAAGGTACTATGTGACATATATCTCTTCCAAGATGTTAAGGTATTCTTTTATTTTGTCTCTTCAGATATGTTGTGAAGGGAGTTCATTATAGCTTGTTTAATCCCTATATGAGTTGTTACTTCTTCCTATGTCACCATGTTGAAGTCAAACCACTGATGGGGTCTTTCTGATATGTTTAAGTTAGAGTATAGAATGTAGTAAATTCAGTATGGAAGCAGTAGGAGTGAGTGAGTGTGTGTGTGTGTGTGTGTGTGTGTGTTTATGATAATGTCTGATATCCTTATCGAATGGTAATACTTTTCAGGATGGAGTTGGCAGAATTAAGTATTTGTTTTAACACAGGATATGACCCAACAAACCCAAATGACAAAATAACTAAATATTGTTGGTTGTTTCGGTTAGATTTTGTTTGTTTGCTTTGTAGCCTCGGTCACTTGATATAATAATTTAGATGCAATGTTTGACCAGAGTAATACAGAAGAGACTACAGGTAAAAACATCATAATCTAACACTATTATTCTAAGTTAATTCTCACTCCTCAGTTTTTCCTTGATCTCTCTCTCACCTGATTTATATTGTATATATTCACACAAACTGGTCAGACAAAGTCCTATCAAAGAATTCTGTGTCATCTGGTGGTGTCCTTCCTCTACACCTTCACCCGCTGTCTAAAGACATTATCCCTGAACATTTTAACAACTTCTACTGTACACAAGTTTACAGAACCACCTTGAGGGAATTTTTCCATATTAGATAAAAAGCTTTCTTACCTCAAGAAAATGACAAAAATTGCACGAGGAATACATTTTGCATAATATAACTTTTACATATTTTCCGGTTTGGGTTCACTGAAAGCCCACTGATGTCTGTCATAGAGATGTAGCACTACCTGTATTTGCTTCTTTGAAAATGTTAGGAGTTCAATGCAAGCATAATTGTCTTCAAAGGCTCCTCTTAAATTTGGTATTTTTATTTTAAGGTTACAGTAGGTTATGTTTGGTAAGGTAGTTTAATTTATTCTATAAATGAAAATATTTAAATGTGTCAGTATCTGCTACTTCTAGAGCTGACCGCCAACATAACACTGTGGAAGTACCAGATTCTGTAATACAGTGTATTAAATTTTATTACAGTAGTTTTTATCATTCATAAAATGAACTAACCTAACCTACAGTAAACCCTCGATAACTCGGAATTTCATATAACTCGGTATAGATATGGTCTCAAAATGTACTGTATTAGTATAAAGAAGGAAATGCAGATACCTGTACTGTATATAAAATTATCTGAGAAAATCTCGGCATATCTGGCCACCTGCATCACCTACCATGCCTCTGTGTCACCTACCATACTTCTGTGTCACCTACCATGCCTCTGTGTCACCTACCATGCCTCTGTGTCACCTACCATGCCTCTGTGTTACCTACCATGCCTCTGTGTCACCTACCATGCCTCTGTGTCACCTACCATGCCTCTGTGTCACCTACCATGCCTCTGTGTCACCTACCATGCCTCTGTGTCACCTACCATGCCTCTGTGTCACCTACCATGCCTCTGTGTTACCTACTATGATGCTTCATTCTTTGTCTGCAGTACTGGTAAATGTTACTTTTTACATTTAGTAATTACATGTACAGTATACATATATGGGTTGATAATTTTTATTTTATTTTTGTAGGAAGGGAAAATGTCTCGATAAGTCGGAATCTGGGATAACTCGGCAAAGCCACTGCTTTAAGCTGTGTGTACATTTATCGTGACTGCAAGACAATCGTTGGTAATTATTTGACAAACACCGATAACGTATTACATAAAAATAACATCTTCTAATGCGTTTTTTATGCCGAATACAATAGTGATAATGAAAGTTTGGAAAAATGCATATTACTGTATTGAGTTATGTCCCTTCCTACCCTGGTGAGAGCTTCGAAGCAGAAGAAAAATGTGGAATTAAAAACATAACTAATACATCTAACCTAACAAGCTAGCCATTTTACTCACCTACTGGGTAATATTCCAAAAACACTGGCATTCAATTTAGGCTTGTTTGTCGGTGTTTGGGGAATATTAGCTTAAATGTTCAAATACCACATCATCGGCCTATCACCTGATAATACGTAAACAAAAATACAAAAAAATCTATAATAGTGAGAAGCTCCGAGACATAACACCAATAGCTGCTCTCCCTTCCACCATCAACCAAATATTCATTATTCAACAGGATTTTTAATTTTTCTCTTTCACTGGAGTTATGTTTTACCTTATAACAACGGGTCGATCGGTGGTGAAGAGGTTAAAAGTAAAGAGTAAAAAAAAGTCTTTACCAAACTGGGATTAAATCATGTTTTTAGAGTGGTAAACTTTTAGTTTCGAAAACCATGGAATCTTGGTTTTTTAACACATGCAATCAATATATCTCATCATTCTGACTAACTTTCATTGAAAAGACTTCTATTGCAAGTGAATAATAATGAACCTAATAGAACCTGACCTAACCAACCAAAGAAACCTACCTAACCTTACCTAACTTCCTAGACAGGGGGGCCAACCCTCTGCCATACATATGTACATAAATATTACATATACATATATTTGTCTGTGAAGTATTTGGATGATTTTTCTTTTTAAATCTACCATACGCACTGACTCGGCAGATATTTTGAGGAGTGTTTACAGTAAATAATTAATTTCCTCACGCGCAAAGCATGTAGACATCATTTTAGTGTCATACGATCAGTTTTTCACTATGTTTTACTCTTCAAATTCCCTCATCCTTCATGCCCTGCCCACTACAGGTGATTTATGATCAACATTATTATTCACTAGTGACAGAATTGTACAGAATGAAACTTGGTCAAATCAAAGAGACATATTTACTGCATGTGTTAAAAATACCAGATTCTGTGGTTGTATAAAACTAAAATAATGCCTTTAAAGTTATCTATAATAAATTCCTCTTAGATCTTAGGTAAAATTCTTCATATAACACCTGAACGAGTTACAGAAAGTACTGAGCAGGTATTGAAGGCCACAGGTAGACCCCAGGCAGGTGTCCCCATAATCACATAATGAAGTTACATTTCACCACACCTTGTTAACCACGACAACATCTGGGGTGAGCTTAAGGGTGAAATAATCAGTAGTATGAAATATTAATCATAACTTAGCTGTCTAGTGTGTTAGCCTTCCCCCAGGTAACCCACAGTACAGTAATTAACAGGTTAACTCACATCAATTATTTATATATACTATTAAAGACATCTACATTACCTTGTGGTTTAAAATCAATATAATGTACAGTTATTTATACAATCTCATGCTCATAGAGATTGATATAATACGCCATAACCTCCAATAACATGTCAAACTACACCTACCATCAGCAACGTAATGACACTCATACTTAAACACACAGACACTTACACCCCACTAATACCTCCTGGTGCCTCGGGGATGTGTCAGTGGGCGAGGTCAGTGTAGGTGGGCGAGGTCAGTGTAGGTGGGCGAGGTCAGAGTGGGCGGGCAGGAGGCTACAGTGTGACCCGCCTGAGGACAACAACTTCACTCACTAACTGAACTGAACCCGTGAATGAACCCCTTCCTCTCCTCTTTCTCATTACTAACCAATATTTCTACCCTAACTTGGATTCTTTTAATAGTTTATAACATTCATATTAGTTTTTTTAAATGAAAATTATCTACATTTTGATAATTTACAAATATTCACCTGGGTTTGTGAATATATCGGTCTATTAATTTCTCGTAATATTACTGCACTACCGTAAGCCAGGTGAGTTATGGTAACTATTTTAACATGTGGGTAATATAAGCAACAATTTATATAAACATATAAGTGTGAGAAAATTCATCGTTTTTCTTTTTAAATATATGGTTCAGTTGTGACCACCATGGACTCGAGGTAGAGGGTTCGGTAGTGCTATAGTTGACACCTTCACCCATGTAAACAACAGCTGACTGCCTCTGTGTGCTCCTCCCTCACACACACACAAACACACGGACACTTGTGGTAAGCCGGTACTATTAGTCTAATAGTACCGGCTTATCCCAAGTGTCCGTTGTGGGCAAGTTAAGGAACAAACAGTTCACATAAACAATTGTAATATCATATAGTGTGAATAAGGATTGCGGAAAAAAGAATATTTCTCATTTTCCAAGGGGATGCAACTACACCTCCTTGCACTCCCCTATGGACGCCCATGCTTGGCCAGTACTTGCTAACAGTGCATGTGTTACCCTATAGCAGTAGCGAAAATATGCTAGGCTTGTTCTGAAATGTGCTAACATAGCTTGAACGGGGACGGGTATACATGGGTTATATCCAGGGGGAGGGGAGCGGTTCACCCTACACCCGCTCTACCTCCCACCGAGGAGGAGGGCCGGCTCTACCTACCACCCGGGAAGAAGCGAGCGCCGTTTAAACAATTCTCTAACCACACCCTGCAAAACACAGTAAAATAGTACCTTGCAAATGCTGCAGCCGCTGAGAATGGACGGGGGCCGGAGTTATTACCAAGAGCAGAGACGTTACCGAGAACAAATTCGGGCTTGTTTGTCGTGGACACTAATACTGACATGTTCCTTGATAAGAGAGAGGAGTTTGAAACACTACTGAAGGTACACCAACCCAATATAGTAGGAGTTGTAGAACTGTTGTACAAGAAAAGGAGAATCGACCCGAAGGAATGTGAGTTCAGTATTGACGGATATGACTTATTTACGAACCTCTCTCAAGTAACTTGCGAGAGGGGTGTGGTTATCTATGCTAGGCAAGACCTTAGAGCCAGCCAGGCGAGGGTACAGGGAGATGTTTTTGAAGAATCAAAGTGACGTAAAATTAAATTGAAGGGAGGAGACGTACTTATTGTCGGATGTAACTACAGATCCCCATACTGCAGCTTACCAAACCAAATGAACTTAAGAGCCTTAATTGACAACGCAGCGAGGCTCAACCCTAGCCACCTCCTTATCATGGGGGACTTTAACTATAACGACATCGACTGGAGAAATGAGCACACACCAAATAACCTAAATAGACCCGCTACTCTTTTTGTAAAAACTCTGAGAGATAATTTTCTGTTCCAGCCATGTGAGACCCGACGCATTACAGAGGGGAGCAAAAACCCGAGCCACTGGACCTCATCATAACAAAAGAGGAGGGTATGGTGGCCAAACTGGAACACCTTGCCCCAGTTGTTACCAGCCACCATGCAATGCTGTCGTTCAGGTTTAATTGTTACTCGGTGCACGAAATAACCAGGCCAAGGTGCAAATATTACAAGGGTAATTGTGACGGGATGAGGGAGGAGATGAGGGGTATCCACTGGCCTGACTCACTGAGGCATAAGAACGCAGACGCTACACTTAATACTATAGCTAGTAAAGTAAATCATTTGCTCGGGAAATGCATACTCAAGACCAAACCTAGTGCCTCTAGAAATACAAGGAGACCGCTTCACATGAACCATGCGGCGGTCGACAAGGGTAAGAAGAAAACCCAGAAATTCAAGACGTGGGTCAGGTCGAACGATGAGCTGGACAGGAGGATGTATGCAAGAGCCAGGAACCAAGCAAAGTCAGAGTGTAGAAAGGCAGAAAAGGAGTTCCAGAGGCTGGTTGCAAGCGAGGTCAGGACAAACCCAAAGGCGTTTTTCCGCAATGCAGAGTCGACATTAAAAACACGATTGGAGCGCCTGAACTTGCCTAGCTTATACTACAGACGGGCAAGGGGTGACCTAATTGAGGTGTATAAACATCTCAAGGGGCACTCAAGGATGGCATAATGGAGCAAAATTTGGGAGCAGCAGCACAAAGTGTATGGCATATTTAGTCAATAAAGATGGCGGCGCGGGCTGGACGGTAGCTTCAGGGATATGCAATTTCCATTATATTTAGTTAAATGATCAAGTTAGGTTAAGGTTCGGTTAGGTTTAGGTTAGGTTTGGTTAAATAGCGTAAAACCTTTTGCACACGGGGATGACAGCCTCAATATGGCAGGTCGTGTTGGCATGGTGACGGCGAGGATTAAGGAGGGATAGATGAGGTTAAGTCAACATTCTCGTGATACTAACACACCTCACCTCCCTCATCCTCCTGGCGGTGAGGAGGGCATGCAGGGAGAGGGAGTGCAAGTGATTCCCCGTTGCCACACACACACACACACACACACACACACACACACACACACGTATCCATCAGAAGCAACAAGATGATGAGAGGCGTGCAGGTCATAACATGGCATTCAGGAGCGTAAAACTATATTCATGGTAGATAATCCCATCAATTACCCTTTATTTCTTTGCCTTCATCCGATATTCCTTTAATATTTCATGAAAATTACAGAGAAATAACAGTTGTGGTTGCCGAGTGGATAAAGCTCTTGTACTGTACCCTGCTCTCAAGGTACAGGTACCTTACTTTATAGTTAGGGGAGGGAGGGAGGTCGAGTGCAGTGTCAGTACATACAGGAGCCCTATATACAGGGAGTAACAGGGAACTTAAAAACCGACTAACCTGACCCGCCGACTGACCTCCCGACTAGTAGTATGCTAACAGTTGGTGATGAGGATAAAATGTAAATATATGCAGCTTCATCAACAGAGATAAACCACAACAACGCAGCCGGATGTCACATTACGATATACTGACAGGAAGAACTCGCTGGATATGGAACTAAAGATAACAAAGTAAATATCTAAAATAAAAATCTTAACTAGATATCGAAATTTAATAACAAAAACTAAACTAAACTAAATTAGATAACAAAATAAAATAACGTAAAAACTAAACTAAATTAGATAATAAAACAAAATAACAAAAACTAGAATAAACTGAACTAATACATAATAATGAAGTCATTGAGAGGAAAAAGTGTCGTGATTTAACCTCCTTGAGTACGATGGCAACCTCCTGAGTACGATGGCAACCTCCTGAGTACGATGGCAACCTCTTGAGTACGATGGCAACCTCCTGAGTACCATCACAGGGAGACCTTGAGGAGGGGAGGGGATCATCCTTACTAACTACCAAATACGCCTCCTTCAGTAGCTCTCCCAAGGGCGTCTTAGCTCTACATTATATCACCTCCTCCTTCAGTAGCTCTCCCAAGGGCGTCTTAGCTCTACATTCTATCACCTCCTCCTTCAGTAGCTCTCCCAAGGGCGTCTTAGCTCTACACTCTATCACCTCCTCCTTCAGTAGCTCTCCCAAGGGCGTCTTAGCTCTACACTCTATCACCTCCTCCTTCAGTAGCTCTCCCAAGGGCGTCTTAGTTCTTCACTCTATCACCTCCTCCTTCAGTAGCTCTCCCAAGGGCGTCTTAGCTCTTCACTCTATCACCTCCTCCTTCAGTAGCTCTCCCAAGGGCGTCTTAGCTCTACACAGACGTAATCAACTTATAATAAACAGAATCATTAAACCTCATAATCAAGAGAGAAAAACACAAGACGTTGTTGTGAGTTAATTATGTTATTTATTATATACATTGTTTGTCAAATTAACTAGTGTACAGTACAACAACAACACTACTGTATTGTTGTATTACAGAGTGTAGAGGCTTACAGCTAAAATTATACAGGTGGGTGGAGTAAAAATACACCAGTGATATAATATGTTCATTACTTCCTCCAGGTGTGTATTGTTAGGTAGAGAGAATAGAGGGCCAGGCAGACACTCCCCCAGGTGACCAGTGTGGAGATGACCAGCAGCGTGAGGACTGGTGTGTGTGGTAGTGTGGTGCTGGTGGTGTTAGTGGGGTTAGTGGTGCTGGTGGTGTTAGTGGGGTTAGTGTTGCTGGTGGTGGAAGGACACGGTGCCATTAACCTAGAGGCCACAGTTATGTTACAGCTCCTACTGCCAGTTGAACTTCCACCGATTTTCAGTCTGAAACCATGGAACTTGCCGCAGGTCTTGGTGGTGTTGACAAGGGTAGTGAAGTTTAGCAGCGCGATGTTTATCTCGTACGTGTGGATGTGGCTGAGGCGGCGGTACACCAGTGACAGAGGGAGCCACGGGTCACCTCCTGTTACACCTAACTCAAGGTCTTTGCTCGTAAGATAGTAGTTACCGCGGGATATTGTGTAATTATAACACTCAGACAGTTCCAGCGAGATCTCCATGTAGCGGACACTGGAATCAACGTATAAATAAACTGTGGCGTTCCGGGTGTGCATCAAGACCTCCCCGCCGCCTTCCTCCACACAGTTCACCACCAACAGCGTCTCATTCCTGGTCGTGCACACACCACTAACACCGTCGACTACTCGTGGCATCTCTACTACTTCACTGTGCCTTAAATCTCTCGAAACAAGAAGGACATAAGTTATCGAGGTGTTGGTGTCTACTGTAGTCTCTCCAGTGCAATTAAGGATCCTGGTGGAGTCGCACTCGAATTCCCCAGCGTCGCCACGGTGTTTGGGGAAGTGATCCTCCAGACAGTGCTCCAGACAGTGTAGCGCCACGCACCAGCTGGGAGAAGACACCCATAGGAGCGCGTTAGTGAGGTCAACTGTCGTGAAACACTTGTGTGTAGGTGTAGCGTGAGTGTGACCCTCCTGCTGGGGGTGTATCGTCTGTGTACCTGGCCCGACACTCAAGCTACACCCGGCCAAGAGGACCACCACTGTTGCTATGTCTTTTGTTGTCGTCATTATTGGTGTTGGTGGCTGGTAGGTCGGTTGGTGCTGCAGATGGGCGTAAGTGGGTGGTGGTGACGGTGCAGGTGGGCGTAAGTGGGTGGTGGTGACGGTGCAGGTGGGCGTAAGTGGGTGGTGGTGGTGTTGTAGGTGGCGTGAGTGGGCTCAGGAGACGCAACAAAGGCAGACTGATACCAGGAGCGTCTCAAGGGGGGAGTTGCTAGAGATGACAAGATATCTAGGATCTCGTCGACTGAACAGCAGCAGGAAGTGAGATTCTCAGCCCCCTACACACATAATACACACATCAATAATACACACACACCGACCACTGACCATCACGACCTCATCTGCAAATTGGTAAGAAGCTTCTACACCATCCTCGACACCGGCTCCTACTACCACCTGAGATCCCTGCCCGAGAATTGCTGTTCGACACCACAACCGCATCCAGCCCATACGTGCACGAACTGATCGCTATAAGAACAGCCCAGTCCCAACCATTGTAAAAATTATCAATAACTTGTAATAAACCAGTGTATTCACTCCCAGTAAATACTACTTCTTGCACTGTCACTATGTTGAAATGCACTGTAGTTTGAGCTTTTCCCCATCTAGTTACTATATATCTTATTTGTGTCACTTATGTTACTTGTATATTATTTGTAATTCGAAACCCATTCCCCAAATATGTAACTGCATATTTTCAGCCTTCTGGCTGCCAAGCTCTTTCAATAAACCGTTAATTATTATTATTATTATTATTACACACACACACACTCACACACACACACACACACACACACACACACGCGGAGTTTCACAAAATACACCAGTGATATAATATGTTCATTACTTCCTCCAGGTGTGTATTGTTAGGTAGAGAGAATAGAGGGCCAGGCAGACACTCCCCCAGGTGACAAGTGTGGAGATGACCAGCAGCGTGAGGACTGGTGTGTGTGGTAGTGTGGTGCTGGTGGTGTTAGTGGGGTTAGTGGTGCTGGTGGTGGTAGTGTTGGCGCTTGTGGTGGTACTGCTGGTGGTGGGGTTGGTGGTGGTGATGGTAGTGGTGGTGGGTTTGGTGTTGGTGGTGGGTTTGGTGTTGGTGGTGGTGATGGTAGTGGTGGTGGTGGTACTGCTTGTGGTGGGGTTGGTGGTGGTGAGGGAGGTCGACGGTTCACGAAGGGTTGGTGCGGAGGCTGTGTTACCCCTGTCTATGCACTTCCTACTCCATAGTGAACTACCAGCCAATTCCACACTGTAACTGCTAAAACTGCCGCAGGATTTTGACGCTCTGATGAAGGGGGTAGGGTTGAGGCTGCCGGTAATGCTTACACTGTATTTGTGGCTCCCTCCAGCTTGGCTGTAAACGAGAGACACCTCAACCCAGGGGTCGTCTGGAGAACGTTGTGGTAAGTCTCGTGGCGTGAGGTAGTGAGGGGCGGTAGACACGTATCCCTGAGGGCATCCTGTAAGTTCCATCCTGATCTTAATGTATTCATATCGAGAACCAACGTGTACAAATAGCGTGGCTTTTTTCTCGGGGATGTTGACCTTCTCGTTGACGTCCTCTACTGAACAGTTCACCAACAGCCTCATTCCTCCTGAAGGACACAGACGAGGCAACAAGTTAGACTCATCAAGTACCTGTACTAGATAATCCTGCCACGTGTCCCCCACTATCTCTCGCAGGCTTCTCCACACACCAAACTGAGGAGAAAACGAGTTCTTTGGTGTTTGAAAGACTAAAGGATGTCTAGTGCAAGTGAGGCCGTGCAGGGAGGAACACACGTCCTCCTCACCACCACTCTGCAGTCTGAAACAGGTGTCGGGTGTCGGGAAAACATCCAAACACCAGCTCTTGTTATTAACTAGCCTTAGAAACACTGCCTCAATATCCCTCGAGGTCGTACACTGGGGTCCATCTTCAACCTCACCCGTTTTAGAGACGACCCTCGATAGTGCCACTCCTGTAGTGTAGCTGGGAGTGACGACCCATCCAACACAGAAGACGACTGCAACAAACAACTCCATCAAGATACGTGGCGAAGGAGACTGGATTCTGGTAGATGATAGCTGGATGTTATGTGGGTAGTGGGTGACAGGTTGATACAGGTGGATGTTATGTAGGTGACAGGATTGACAGATGGTGGACACGGATACATGGAGCCCAGATGACTGTCACGTCTTTGAGATGACTGTCACAGAGGTGTAGGTATAGGAAAATAAATATAAATTTTATGTAGATAATATTATGTTATGTTCCCTTATCTATCTTCCGGTCTGTGTGTGTGTCTGTATATACGAGTATGTAGATTGTAGTGGATTTCTCCCCTACAAACGCTGTTTGTCGCTGCGTAGCTGACCCCACGAATTCCACAGTGGTCTAGATCAACCAGCGCCGCCATACATCACGGAGCGGGGGTCAACTACTAAGCCACGCCAGCACGCCTACCCCCGCTATTTAAGACCTGACCTCGTGGTGACCTGCCTCTTTCTACCTACACCAACCAGCCAGCAGCACCTCCTCCTCCTCCACCTGCCTGGCGGTCCTCGCTCCCGCCGGCGAGCATGGCGACCCACAAGCTGGTCCTCCTCTGGGCACCCTCACCAACCAGCTCTCTCTACATCACGCTTGTAACCACTCTGCCACTTCCCAGCACCAAGCTGCATTGTACATCCAATACAACATGTATACAGAGAGCACATTGTGAGTTTCCTTTCTCCATCCCATCCTGAGTGTGAACCAAAACATCCCAAAAACCCCACAAGATCATGTATGTTTATGTATATGAATGAATAAGGCCATGTACTGTATATGTATGAAAGTGATAAATTAAATTGTGTATATTTGTGAGTTCGAGTTTATGTATGTATGTATGTATCCGGTACAAACAACATCTTCAGCATCCACAGATATAATCTTCTTCCACGAATGTAAACAAGAAGCGTGACGTCACAGGAACTTGGGTGCCCGAGTTACAATAATCACAGACAGACAGATAGATAGATGGGTAGACAGATGGCTGAATACTGGTTAGACAGACGGCTGAACAGACAGATGGATGGATAGATGGCTAGATAGACAGATAGATTAATAGACAGATGGATGGACAGATAGATGGCTAGACGAACAGATGGCTAGACAGACAGACAGACACCTAGACATATGGCTGAACATACAGATGGATATACAATCAGACGGTAAGTATCTATTATGTTCACTTAAGTAATTAAAGTAATAAGCATACCTGTATATACAATACTTACATGGGATATTTACTTAAGAGAGCCATGAAGACCATTTTCTCTCATACTCGTCAAGTCAAGTTTTCTCTCTATAAATTAAGGGGTGACCATAATATTTTAGACGCAGTGTTTAGTGGTAAAAATCCCCTACCTTATTTAACCCATTATCTATGTCAGGTGTGTGTGTGTGTGTGTGTGTGTGTGTGTGTGTGTGTGTGTGTGTGTGTGTGTGTGTGTGTGTGTGAGGGAGAGAGAGAGAGAGAGAGAGAGAGAGAGAGAGAGAGAGAGAGAGAGAGAGAGAGAGAGAGAGAGAGAGAGAGAGAGAGAGAGAGAGAGAGAGAGAGAGAGAGAGAGAGAGAGAGAGAGAGAGAGAGAGGAGAGAGAGAGAGAGAGACTTATAATAATATAAATACAATATATATAAAAGCACACCTAACCTAACCTAACCCAACCCAACCTAACCTAACCCAACCCAACCTAACCTAACCAAACTTAACCTAACCTAACCGACACTAAGGACGTCACAAGCTAACCAAAATTAACTCCTCATCTTTCGTCAGGTGGGCAGGCTAAGTATGCATCAGTGTGTGTAGGTGCGCTAATGAAGACAGGCACACAACCTTATACATCGTACATAATGCATATTGACGTGTAGGTGGGGGGTGTATGAGGGGGTGGAGGGTGTATGGGGGGGTTGGGGGGAGGGTGTATGATGGGGTGGAGGGTGGAAGGGTCCATATCCCCACACTGGTCCACACCCTGCCACTGGTCCACACCCCCACACTGGTCCACACCCCACACTGGTCCACACCCCACACTGGTCCACACCCCACACTGGTACACCCCCACACTGCACACACCCCCACACTGGTACACACACCCCATTGGTCCACACACCCCCACAGTGGTCCACACCCCCCGCACTGGTCCACACCCACACACTGGTCCACACCCCCACACTGGTCCACACTGCCACCGGTCCACACCCCACACTGGTCCACACCCCACACTGGTCCACACCATTTCACTGGTCCACACCCCACACCGGGTCCACACCCACACACTGGTCCACACCCCACACTGGTCCACACCCCACACTGGTCCACACCCCCACAGCCTAAAAGCATTTGGTAAGCTTGGATGACAAGTTAGCAGTTCTTTTTAGTAGTGTCGCGCGTTGATCAAAGAGAGGAGGAAGAGGAGGAGGAGAGGAGGAGGAGGAAGAGAGGAGGAGGAGGAGGAGGAGGAGGAGGAGGAGACAAAATATAACAATAGACATTATATATCGTCAAAAACTACGATCAGCAAACAAAAATCGTTAATTATTCCTTGGCTCTTTCAGACATGGCTTGAATATTACTACTACTGTTGGTCTGAAGCGTGGTGACAACAGCTGCATCCTCAGCAGACGTCGTCAAACCCGGAGCTTTAGCTGCCCCCACTGGGCCAAGTAATTGTAGTACAAGACGTTGTAACTGTCAAGAACGAGC
The DNA here is from genome assembly GCF_018991925.1 of Homarus americanus. Classification (NCBI taxonomy): domain Eukaryota; kingdom Metazoa; phylum Arthropoda; class Malacostraca; order Decapoda; family Nephropidae; genus Homarus; species Homarus americanus. Next base: position 1,849,446 of record NW_024720811.1, on the reverse strand, counting down.
TCCACGATCTAAAGCTCATGCCAGTGCACCTGAGGTCAATAGCTGTCCACATTGAAACAGCTATGCAAACTCTGCAAGACCTCCAACATCAAGCTACAATCTCTACAACACTCGGACAGACCATCTCACTTCAACACGACCGTGTGAATAGTCTACTCAAGCGAGTAAATCACTTCGAGGAAAAGCTCCCTATATCTCCTGAAGACATCGGGAAGAATGTACAATCTCAGCGGCGTCAAATACGTGGTCTGTTTAACTCTGTTGGTTTAATAAGTAACACCCTGTTGGTACGGTAACCGCCGAAGGTGTAGCTAAACTAGGGAACAGAATGAATGCAGTTTCAGCAGCGGTTAAGAAACAAAATAGGGCCATTGAACAGTCTAATTACACTCTGACCTCTCAGATGAATGCTATTGTTGACGAAACTAATCAACTAACACGCGTTGTCCAGGGATTCACACGGTCAGAATATACACTGGAATGGTTACTCTGCTTTACAGAATATATGCATGCAGCTGAAGCCTCTGTACAAGCTTTCATAGACACTAACAGTAGGCTCATAGCTGATCTAGTGAACGCAGGGTTAGGTCGTGTTGATGTACAGTTGTTGCCAGTTGGTCAACTAATTGCCGCTTTGCATATATCTGAAACTAAATATCATCTAACTCCTATCTTTCAGGAGCATGAAGTGGAATATTATTACCCCTTATTAGAGGCAACATTAATACACAAGGAAATACCAATACACATTCCACTAAAATAAAATAAAAATTTGAAGCATGGCATTTGGAACCATTTCCACTGAAAGCGAATGACGATCTTTTAATTCTGAACAAACAAACTGAACTAATAGTTGTATCAGAAGATTTTTCATTAGTTTTTGTGACTAAGCATGAAGTCCTAATCATTGTAAGTCATCATACTTACACTTGCATGTATGTCCTGCTTATACTTTCACACGGGCTGCAAAAGCAACTTGTGAATTAGCTATACTACAAACTAATGCCTCTACAGCTCTACAACACCACATAGGTTAGTGTTCATGTACAGTCGTGAACAGAATTCCTGTCGCCCCTTCTGCTGTTCCGCGAACCAAGAGATTCAGACTCATGAATCCGAAGCATTTATGGGCAGAATAAGGCACCAGTGTCTACTGCTTCGAGTTCATGAGTCTGAATCTCTTGGTTCGCGGAACAGCAGAAGGGGCGACAGGACTTCTGTTCACGACTGTACATGTCAATAATGTGCAATATTTCTATTTCCCAAATCAAACCAGTGTGATACTTATATGTCAGGATGTAGGCAAACATTTAGTGGTAGAAGGTTATCATATAGCACCAGACTATTGTGAAATTAGCAGTAATGCAATCACAACCTTGCCTACTCGCCATTTTGGCCGAAAATGACAAAAATTGTAAGTCTAAAGCCTTAAAGGATTTTTGTCCAAAAATACTTTTTCTCTCTGAGCTAAAATTTAATGTGCCTAACTATTTAAGTACATCCAGAATAATACACAAGCACCAAGAAATGACCTCGAAAACCCATAAGTGGCGAGTAATTAGCATTGCAAAAGTAATTAAAATATTCTAAAAATCATTTGAACATTTTCTAAAAGCCATTTAAACAAGTTATAATCAAGATATCAAATTTTGGTTAACAGATCCTTAAGCAGCACATTTGTGACTCACAAACATTACTTCTGAACTGGTACGCATACCATTTTTCTTGAATATAAATTTCATCAGTCTTCATATTGTATATGATAAGCTTAAATTTCTATCTTTCATTAATGAGACAGTTTCCTGACTTACAGGATTCTCTTCCTTTATATTTATCTTCCGGTATAATCCTACCTGGTTTCATTCTACCTACCATCATATTTATCAGTTCCTTCATTGTCATGATAATTTGCTACAGAAAGATTTCTTCTTGGTACACAATAGTTTCTAAGAGGACTTTTCGGAAGGAATTGCAAAGGCAAGTGCACCAAGAAACAGTTGAGCTAAAGCACACCTTCTTGTAACAAGGTTCGGTACACCTAGCATTTAAACCGTGAGGTCTTGGTTGGAGGTGGCCGAGCGGTGGAACAGCATCATTTGTACAGTATTATATAAATATTCACCCAAATTATTCACTAAGTTATTCAACAATGACTCAGTAGTTGTTCATGTTATACATGCTGAGTCTATAACTTCATCAGGAGTCAGGCGAGGTGAAGCCCACTAATCACAACACCCCGCCTGACGCTCCTCCTCACGAGAGGAGAGGCAGAATATTACCACCCGCTCAGGGGTGAACACTTCATTTAAAGTGTTCCTATAAAAGTGTACTCCAAACACTTCCCCTGGAGAGAATTCACAATACATTCTCTTCTAAACTAAGTACCTGTGTAGGTAGCCGCTTCAGTAATAAACATAGCCCAGAACAAGTGTTTACATCAACCCTGCCACTTAAGAGTTCCTCAACTATTATATATATATATATTTGGGAGATATAAACAAATCCACTATCACGGTAGTGGCGGCGGGGGTAGTGGCAGGTGAGGGTAGTGACGGCTGGGGGTAGTGGCAGCGGGGGCAGTGGCGGCTAGGGTAGTGGAGGCTGGGGGAGTGATGGCTGGGGTTAGTGGCAGCGCGGAGACGTGTGACTGGGTGTGAAGTGGCAGCCTTGGTAGTGGTGGCTGGGGGAATAGTGGCAGCGGGAGTAGTGGCAGCTGGGTGTAGTGGCAGGGGAGTAGTGATGGCTGGGGGTGAGTGGCGGTGGGGTTAGTGGCAGCAGGGGGTAGGCTGTGGAGGCGTGGCAGCTAGGGGTGGTGGGCTGGGGGAGTGAAGTGGCTGGGGTTAGTGGCAGTGGGGCAGTGGCGGCTGGGTATGTGGCGGCTGGGGTAGTAGCGGTGGGGTTAGTGGCAGCAGGGGATGATGGCCGAGTGGTTGCAGTGGTCGGGTCGGGTCTTTCTTATGTAAAATAGCAACTTCCATCACACACTGCTATTTATTTTTGGCGTTTCTGTCTCTTTGTCGGTCCGAGTCTCTCTCTACCTCTGTCTGTTGGTCTGTCTGTCTATTATCTATCTCTATCTGTCTCTGTCTATCTCTCTCTTTCTCCCGTGTAAGACGTAACACACTGCACGTCACTTCCCTGTCTGCTGTACGACGTGGTGCTGTAACGAATCATAACGGCGTACGATACTCCAGCAGCCCGGAGAGAGAGAGAGAGAGGCGGTCCCAATACCTTTGAGTACTACCAGTCAGGAAACCTTTCACCTGCACCCTCACCTGGCCCTCACACCACACTGGCACCCTCACCTGGCCCTCACGACACCCTGGCACCCTGGCCTGGCCCTCACGATACCCTGACCTGGCCCTCACACCACACTGGCACCCTCATCTGGCCCTTACGACACCCTGGCATCCTCACCTGGCCCTCACACAACACTGGCACCTTCTGGCCTCCGACACCCTGACCTGGCCCTCACACAACACTAGCACCCTGACCTGGCCCTCACACAACACTGGCACCTGACTGGCCTGCACTGCTTACCTGGCACCTGACCTGGCTCTCTAACACTGGCACCCCTGACCTGGCCCTCACACAACACTGGCACCACCCACTGGGTCTCACAACACTGGCACCCACACAGCCTCACTGCTTACAGCACCCTCTGCCTGGCCTCACACTGGCACCCTCACCTGGCCTCACACAACACTGGCACCTCACCTGGCCCTCACACAACACTGGCACCCCCCACCTGGTCTCTGCGATACCTAACTGGCACTCATACAACGGCGCACACTCACCTGGCTCTCACACAGCACTGGCACCCCTCACACGGTCCTCACGACACCTAACCTGGCCCTCCGCTGGCACTGACACAGCCTCACGACACCCCCAGCACTTTGGCCTGGCCCTCACGACAGCACCTGACTTGTCAAGACACGACTGGCCCTCACACACAACACCACCCTGGCGGCCTGGCCCTCACAACACCCTGGCACCTGACCTGGCCCTCCGTCACCCTGGCACCTGACACCAGCCTCGCGTCCTGGGTACCCGCGCCAGCGCAAGCCCTCACGTCACCCTGGCACCTGACCTACCTTCACGTCCCTGGCACCCTGACCTGGCCCCTCCACGTCACCCTGGCACTGACCGGGCCCTCACGTCATCCTGGTACCCTTGGCCTGGCCCTCACGTCACCCTGGCACCCCTGACCTGGCCCTCACGTCACCCTGGCACCCCTGATCTAACCCTTCCTCTGTTAAATACGTCCTGTACTCCCTTGTTGTTTGTTCAGCAGCTGGAGTGTTGATAATGACCCTTAAAGTACAGTGCTTTAGAGAACAGATTCCCGTGTGACCTGCTTGACTCTTGCTGTGTGAATACCACCCTTAGTAGGTTATATATTAAACGCCATTATCCCATGTCCCTATATCTAGCTTCTGTGTTGGGATTATCACCTTTAATCAATTGTGCATTAGAGTACATAATCCAGTATTCCATTTCGAGTAGGTGGTGGTGTGTGGAGGTCAACCTTAAGTGGTGGTGTGTGGAGGTCAACCTTAAGTGGTGGTGTGTGGAGGTCAGCCTTAAGTGGTGGTGTGTGGAGGTCAGCCTTAAGTGGTGGTGTGTGGAGGTCAACAACAAGTGGTGTGTGGAGGTCAACCTTAAGTGGTGGTGTGTGGAGGTCAACCTTAAGTGGTGGTGTGTGGAGGTCAGCCTTAAGTGGTGGTGTGTGGAGGTCAGCCTTAAGTGGTGGTGTGTGGAGGTCAGCCTTAAGTGGTGGTGTGTGGAGGTCAGCCTTGTAAGTCACCTCACGAGTACAGGGTCCTTAGCTGTGTTTTGACTTCGTGTTACCTGATGTTTGATCAGCTTGTTGTCTCACCCCACTGCCCCACCTCTTGCCTCCACCTCTACCCCTCTTGCCCCCTCCTCCTACCTCTCCGCCTGCCCCCTCTGCCCCTCCCCACACACCAGGTTTACGATTCACAGAAGTTTTTACTAATATATTTTTTCTTCTCGTAAATAAAGATGTAAAATGCAACTAAACAACAACAACAACAACAATAACAACAACAACAACAACAACAACAACAACAACAACAACAACAACAATATTCATACTTACTTAACACCACACACTTAGAAATATAATTAGAGTCTTAATATGAATCTGGGGCCATTTTTCTAAGTTATTTTTTTTGTGCTTCAACTTAAGTGATAAAGTGAGGTAGATTCTTATATTATCACCTAAGAGAAATAGTGGTCGTAGGGGGAGTCTGAGAGTGCCAGCCTGGACGGTCAGGTGTATAAGCCAAAGCTACCCTTAAGCACTTCACATTTGGCATGATAATCCTTTTAGCAACCTGCGTATGTGTGGTGATTCTTTGAACCCTCAGGTGAGTGGGGAGGTGTAGGGAGGGTGGTGGGGAGGAGGTGGGGAGGAGGTGCGGGGAGATACTGAGGGGTAAGGAGTATAGGGTGGAGTGTGGGGAGGTGTAGGGAGTACGTTGTGGAGGTGGGGAGTTTGGGGAGGAAGTGATAGGGGAGGAAATAGGGAGGCGTTTGTTTACTTTCTGACTGTATTTGCTGGTTCGTTCACACACACACACACACACACACACACACACACACACACACCATATGGAAACAAACATGTGGTTATTTATCTCTCTCTCTCTCTCTCTCTCTCTCGCTGATCTCTCCAGGTCAACAAGCCGACAGCCTCCTAAGGTGGCAGACAGCTTGGAACACTGTCAGTGTTACCCAGCGACATCCCTTCCTCACCAATGCCCTCCTTCTTTCTTTACTACTCGGCACCTCACCCCTTTCTCTCTTCCTTCCTTCCTTCATTTCCTCACCTTCATGCCTCTCTTCCATCCATCCTTCCTTCCTCACCTGTCTCCCTCCTTTCTTTCCCTCCTTCCTCACCTGTCTCCCTCCTTCTTTTCTTTCCTCCTTCCTCACCTCTGTCCTTCTTTCCTCCTTCCTCACCTGTCTCCCCTCCTCTCTTCCCCCTCCTTCCTCACCTCTGTCTCCCTCCTTCCTTCTCTTCCGTCCTTCCTTCTTTCCAACCTCCATGTCTCTCTTCCTGCTTCCTGCCTTCCTTCTTTCCTCCTTCCTCATCTCTGTCTCCTTCCTTCCTTCATTTTCCCTCTTTTATGTCTCTCCCTCCCTCCCCTCCCCCCTACTTCCCACCTCCTCACTCCATTTTCCTTCCTTAGGTTAGGTTAGGTTAGTACTACCGCAGTACTCTTACACGTGTTCACTGTACACCTCCTCTGGTCTTGTGTACATCTCTGAGGGGTGTATGTGTGTATGTATGTATGTATGTATGTACTCAATGTGGTGTGTACAGGGGAATTACCATAGCATAAAATGTACAGAATAGGTGAATATATTAATGGTCTTCTTGTTCATCCTGTAAGTAGGAAGATGGAGGTAAGAGAGAAAGGGAAAATAAGAAAGACAGCGATGGAATACGTAGAGTTGAAGGAGGAAAACAAGGGATAGAATTGTAGACGCCTCCCCTCCTTCTTCTATTCCTCTTCTTCCTCCTTCAGCGTCGCTACAGACAAACAAAACTGCGTGTGTGTGTGATAGTTATAACCTCGTAGCTTTGTGAATGTATGCGGGGAATCGCAGCGTGAAGGTGGCGGTCGCTGGAGCGTGCGTTATCGAAACAATAAGTTGGGTAGAGACGAGGCGTATTTACATAAAGAGAGAGCACCACCCGACACAAACATGCAAATTATTCCCGGATTATCAGAGGTCACCCAGCACTATTTATCTAACTAACAATTGCTTTCAAGATGGATAAAAACATCACCTCGACAAATAAAACGAAAAACAAATACATATTACCCCAACACGCAATAACAGACACGTGGGAATGTTAAATATATTTGGCGGGAAATCTCTCACAGCTGATCAAGTAAACATTGACTGTCATTATTTTCCGCATTGTGTCAAAGAGTTGGTGATAGCGACATGGGGTTTATGGTCTATACCGTTTAAATTGGTAATTCAGCCATTATCGAATTAGCTTTAAAAACTTTACTGAAATACTGAAGCGTTAACGAAACATAGATGATACTGAACTATTTACGCGCCAAAGTTTATTTACAGAAACCATATTTTTTTCTATGGTTCTTGTCTACTTAAAACATGATAGACAGCATCATAATCTTCGGGTTTTTATCTTTAAGAGTTTTAAGGCTCGTCTCAGCGCATTTTATTACAGCGTTTCTTTTTAATACGACTTGTGAATCCGGATTCTCAATTTGTAAACATTCACAGCTGTGTTGACTCTGGCGTCAGCTGGCGGCGGCTGATTTAAAAATGGAATTTATAGTTGATGTAAGAATGAAATAGATCATGTTTCTCTCTCTCTCTCTCTCTCTCTCTCTCTCTCTCTCTCTCTCTCTCTCTCTCTCTCTCTCTCTCTCTCTAGCTGTGTGCGTGAGTGTGTGTGTGTGTTTCTTTCTCTGATTCATATATCTATCTACTTTCTCTCCGTAAATATAAAATGAATGTGACAGCAATTCAACCATACACATTACAATCATCAAACCTCATTTTCGTATTACTTTTACACACGCGCGCACACACACACACACACGGGAATCAGCTGGGCGGTCAAGATTGATTTTGTTTACATATTCCTACGAGGCATGGGACTGAGGCCTGATGTTTGTATATGTGTGTGTGTGTGTGTGTGTGTGTGTGTGGAGGCGTATGTTTGAGTGTGATGTGTGTGAGTGTGTATGTGAGAGAGAGAGACTGAAGGAACTGGGTATTTTTGTCCAGGTATATTTAGTCCAGGTAAATTTTGTCCACAGGCATTTAGTCCAGGTAAATTTTGTCCAGGTCTATTTAATCCAGGTATATATTTTGTCCAGGCCCTCAGAGTGCTTAATTAACCGGGCCGACGAGAATATGAGCAGCAAGAGACTGGTTCTGACACACCTATATTAAAATTTCTTCCCCGACACACACACACACACACACACACACACACACACACACACACACACACTATAGCCCAATGGAGCGAGGTAATATAGCCCCAATATAGCCCTCTTACATAACTCAATATAGTATACTTTAATGTAGTTTTATCTAACATACTATAATCTTTACACAACTATAGATTTAATATATCAAACGGTTATATAGGAGATTAATATAGTAATAATATAGTAAACTCTTAATATACGTCAATAGTGTGTGTAGGAAACTTGGAATATATTGTGATATAGGACATTGCAATATAGTTTAAAATAGGAATATAATGGCTTTTAATATAGAACCCCGTAATATAGGTAGTGGGTGGCTGTCAGTGCTGATAGGTACACGTAAACAAACACAATAAAACAAGTCAAATAATAACAAAAACAACGTCCGACAAATAAACATTGAGATATATACGGATGAATAAAAAATGAAATAAAAAAAAATAAATATATACATTCACATTTCCGTAAACAGTTGCTTAAATGAATAAAATAAATAAACTTACCAAAAAAAAGATTTAGTACAGGTAAGTGGACAGGTGATTTAATGAGGTAATATATATAGAGAGATGTGAGAAAATAACCGGATTTTACCCCCAACAGGTATAATTGGTTGAGGTCAGGTATAAATAGAGATGTATGCAAATAACCGGACTTTAGCATTAAATGTTCCAGGCAGGTAATTGTGTCTGGTGAGATATAAATAGAGAAATTATCATAATAAGATACTGTTAATGACACCATTACTACTACTATTACACCAACGACAACAACTACTTTTTTTATTGGCCTCCAGCCTCCCCCAATAGCCACACCTTCGCCACCATTTTTTTTACCTTAAAATTAAATATCCTAATACATAAGTAGCTATCATAGCTGTGTTGAGTTAGCTGAGCTGCAGATCTATGCGGCATTCAGTGACTGTTGCCTCATAGTTAATATTTGCAGCTGTTGTCGGCTTCGGGGCCGATGCTCTCATTATCCTGAGGCAGAGCAAAGCCGACCTCAGGAGAGAGGACAGTCAACATCTCATCCAGGCTGTAACATAACTTCTGGGCTGCTGCTTCTGTTCGGAGATCAGCTCCGCGAGTCTGGCGTAGAAACATCTTGCACTTGGGCCCATCCCACCAGAGGTTGTGAACACTAGAGGAGTGAAGCTGCCTTGATCAAAGTTCTGAATTCTCTCCCCGTATGCCCTTATCTTGTCGTTCTCGTTCCTCCTATGTGCAGCATCGAGAGCTAGGTTATGGTGACATGCGGCCATGGGGTAAAAAATATTAATGTCGAAGAAGGCTCGCTGTCCCCGCGTCCAGAATCCTCGAGCACTGACGTCAACACGGGCTTTGTTGGATGTGTTTGAAGTCGTATGTTGGAAATTCTCACAGTCCAATGGGAGGAGGGTCGGTTCTACCCTGACATCACGGCAGATTTCCTTCAACATATTTGCTGTGAGGTCCCTTACTTCGTCATGCCTCATGCATATGAAGCCCCCCTTCTTGCACACCATGGCGTGAACGACGTCATAGGAAGAGCCACACACGCATTGGGAGAGTAAACCTTCTACTGGCCTACCGTACCTTAGAGCATTGGCATCTGTAAATTCTTTTGTATTGAGACTGAAACCATTTGCCCTTATCGGTAACGTAGTTAACCAGTTCGAGGCGCCCACCTCCTGCGCAATTGTTACTTTTTTTTCAAATTTTCTGGTACTTGCAGCAACAGTTGCTGCAACTTATCACTTTGGCTGTGCTGTCGTTCTGTCGTAATGGACCTTCGAATCTTGTTTACTTCACTGGTATCCACCTCCCCTGTTGCGTTCTGAGCTATTATGTGGTCTGTGAGTGCTGCCGTGAGCTTAACTGAGTTTTGATGTTCGGTGGCAGCAATCTCCTCTGGCTTGGTCAATCCCATACCTCCCAGTCTCGGTGGTAGTGCAAGGAGTGATCTTTCTGCTGGGGTTAAGTGAGGGTGTTTCACTAATTTGGGAATGAAATTGACCTGATAGCTTCTTCAGAGGGTGGAGGGGAGGTCGATATCAGGGATAGTTGCATCAGGTAGTTCAGTGATGCTTGACTCCATGGTGAATGCCGCAAAGCTGCATGTGCTCTGTGTCAGCAATTCTCAGACAGAGCTTGGATTTCTAACCCACTCATTCACCTTTCCCACCATGCATCGATCTTGAAGTCCGTCGCCGATTACCCAGACCTAGGTGTCTTTTGGCCATCCTTTGTTATTTTGACCTCACTTTTGCCTAACACCTCCATTGCCCGTCTATAATGTTCTGGCTTCACAATGAGGAAGGACTTGCTGCGTTTGGGTGGTCCCTATTTTGGGCCTACTACACTACTACTACTACTACTACTACTACTACTACTACTACTACTTCTTTTTTTTTTTTTTAAACGTCCTCCAGCCTCCCCAATAGCCACACCTTCGCCACCATTTATTTACCTAATATTAACTATCCTAATACATAAGCAACTATCCTATCTGTGTTAAATTAGTTGAGCCGCAGATCGATGCGGCATTCGGTGACTGTAGCCTCATAGTCGATATCTGCAGCAGTTGACGGAGTAGGGCAGAAGCTCTCGTTCCCTGAGGCAGAGCAAAGCCGACCGAAGGAGAGAGAAGGACAGTCGACATCTCATCCAGGCTGTGACATAACTTCTGGGCTGCTGCTTCTGTTCGGAGATCAGCTCCACAGAGTCTGGCGTAGAAACATCTTGCGCTTGGGCCCATCCCACCAGAGGTTGTGAACACTAGCGGAGTGAAGCTGCCTGATCGACATTTTGAATTACTACTACTACTACTACTACTACTACTACTACTACTACTAATAATAATAATAATAATAATAATAATAATAATAATAATAATAATAATAATAATAATAATAATAATAATAATAATAATAATAATAATAATAATAATAATAATAATAATAATAATAATAATAATAATAATAATAATAATAATAATAATAACAATAATAATAATAATAATAATAATAATAATAAATAACAATAATAATAATAATAATAATAACAATAATAATAGGGTCCTCATTCTCTTCTCTAGCCCATACATCAAGTGGACTGAGAGAGAGAGAGAGAGAGAAAAAGAGAGAGAAAAAAAAAGATAAATTAACTTAAAACAGACTAATAAATAACAAACCAACTCATCACCCTCACTCCCCCCTCACAAACAACAACGACAACAGCTCTACCTTGTCATGTACGTGTTTATGAGGTCATCACTCTGTAGTGTGACACGAGGTCAAAATATGGTGGTGGGAGGGAGGGAAAGGGGCAGGAGGGAAGGGGAGGAGGAGGAGGAGGGAGGAAACGAGGAGAGAAAGAGGTGTGGGAGAGGTAGTGAAGAGAGAGGAGGGAGTAGGGGGTAGGAGAGAGGGAGGGAAGAGGTGGAGGTGAGGGAAGGAAGGAGAGGGGAGGGGAGGTTTATAGTTTTACCGATGTTACGACAAATGGCTTTTACATAACGATGGTGTCAGAATTTTTTTTTTATAGAGGGACCGATTTGTTTATTTTTTTTCCAGGGGGATTTTATGTGTGTGTGTGTGTGTGTGTGTGTGTGTGTGTGTGTGTGTGTGTGTGTGTGTGTGTGTCAATAGTTTTTGACACACACACGCACACAAAATGAACCCCCTTAATTTGTCCCTTAAAAGATCATCTTAAAACGGCCTCTTTAAAATGGCCCCCTAAAACCTTTAATAACTCCCTACCTATTAATACACAGGTGAAGGGGGAGGGCAGGAGGGGTGGGGAAGAGGGAAAAGGGCAGGAGGGCAAGAGGGTGAGGAGGACAGAAGGGCAAGAAGGGACTCCACACGCCAACTCAGGCAGGCTGGATTAGGTACGTATTAAAGTTGCTAATTTGGATATCGTCAGCATAATGTGTGTGTGTGTGTGTGTGTGTGTGTGTGTGTGTGTGTGTGTGTGTGTGTGTTGGTGGCAAGGTTGGTGTATATTTATATATGTACGGTGTATGGCCGCCCAGGGATATGGTATGGTTGTGGTGTATATGGAAGGTGATGGAGGGGAGGTGGGAAGGAGGGAGAGAGAGGATAGAGAGGGAGGAGGAGGAGGGGGAAAGGGGAGGGGGAGGGGGAAGGAGGGAAAGGAGGAAGGATGGTTTGACCTTGGGGGTGAGGTTAATAGATTTTGATGTCTATATAGAGACGCATCATGTATCCCTAAGATTCAGTTTAATATCCGCAAACTCTTCCATACACTCAATTCGGATTCGCAGATTCAGTGTGTTTACGTTTTTCTAACTCGCTTTGATGCAGCTATTGAGAAGGGACGCTTATCTGGGACTCTTTCAGCCCCTGGGAAGACAACAGCCGTGTGTGTGTGTGTGTGTGTGTGTGTGTGTGTGTCTGGTTACCTGTGATGTTTGAAGCATACATACCTACCTACCTACCTGCCAGTGTGTGTGTGTGTGTGAAGCATACATACTGTATATACCTGCCAGATATTATTATGTACGTAAATATGAACGAGCGAACACAAAGAGGCTTTATTTAATTCCCCTTCTCTATGTCTTTCTGTATGTATGTATGTAATAATAATAATAATAATAATAATAATAATAATAATAATAATAATAATAATAATAATAATAATAATAATAAACGGTTTATTAATAGAGTAGCAGCCAGTGGCTGAAAATATGCAAACTTACATTTGATTTAGACATAATGATATAATATGCATTGAATACATTTACAGGGCTGTACAGTACATAAAACAGGAGTTGCTTATTATTTTAACAATAGATGGGATGGTGCTAGTCTTATATCTATCAGTGCGGGCTCTTATGGGCTGAATTTTGTTGTAGTGGCGGACTGTGCGAGGTGGACGGGGGGCTGCCGGTGGCAGGAGGTGGCGATGACGAGGGTGGTGCAGTAGTCCACTGCCAAACCTTGCTAGTGCTTAGTGGTGGAGGTCACTGAGGGATGGCATTTCCAGGGTGGAGAGAGCGTTGATGTAGCCGGAGTAGTCTGCGCCGAGCATGATTCTGCAAGCACTTTTCTGTACCTTCTCTAGCCGACGTTGTTGGGTAGAGTTGGGAGAAGGCGACCAGGCTGGTGACGCATACGTTAGTTTGGGGAGAATAAAGGCGTTGTAGATGGTCCTCAGCTCTGGCGTGGGTGTCCCAAGTGACCTAAGTCACCGTAGCATGTAGAGTCAGTACGAGGCTGCCTTGATTGTGTTGTTTACATGGGCCTTCCACTTCCAGTCCAGTTTGTGGTCTATGGTAACACCCAGGAGTTTGGTAGATTGCACTAACTGGAGAGGAAGGGCACCCACTGTGACTGCTGGGGCTTGCACTAGAGTGGTTGCGGTATTGCATGACTACGGTTTGGTGTGGTTGATGTTAACCTTGTTCTACATAGCCCATGCCTGTAGTCTGGTGAGGTGTTGTCCACTGTAACCCCCACAGTGCAGTCATCCACGTACTTCCACCTGTGAGGAGTGTCCGATAAAGCGTCGTTGATCAGGATGAGGAAGCACAGTGGTCCCATCTTGGTCCCCTGGGGAACACCGCACGTGAGGTGTTGGAATGTGGAGACAGAACCCTGGTACCTCACTGCCTGACGACGTTGACTCAAGAAATCAATGAGCCATGAGACCAGGTTGGCGGGCAGCCCTAATGCAATGGCCTTGTTGATAACAGTGCAGTGATCAACAAGGTCACTTGTTTCCTTATATGCAAAATAATATTGCCAATATTTATGAAAAACAAAAAATTAACTTACAAAATACAGGCAGACAAACAAGTAAGGCTCACACAGTGTTGTTTACATCAGGCTCACACAGTGTTGTTTACATCAGGCTCACATAGTGTTGTTTACATCAGGCTCACACAGTGTTGTTTACATCAGGCTCACACAGTGTTGTTTACATGAGGCTCACACAGTGTTGTTTACATCAGGCTCACACAGTGTTGTTTACATCAGGCTCACACAGTGTAAAATAAAACTCAACTTGTCGGAAAATATTGATTACATTTAACACCTTTGTGACGTGTAGCGCCAGGGAGAGAGAGAGAGAGAGAGAGAGAGAGAGAGAGAGGGTAAAGAGATAAATAGATAGAGACATACATAGAAAAGGATAAAGAGAACATACCATTGTAACAAGTGTCTCACCAGGAGGACGGAGAGTGAGAGGGGGGACGAGGAGGAGGGAGACGAGGAGGGGGACGTGGCGGAGGACGGGAGGAGGAGGAGGAGACGAGGAGGAGGGGACGAGGGACGATGAGAAGGGGAGGGAGAGAGGAGAATGCTTCTTGATTATCTCTCTCCTGGGCTGTCAAAGAGAGTGTGAGAGACCCACCTGTACGCCTCAGTCAACCCTTTGTTCTCTCAACCTGTTGTGCGTTCAGTGTTCAGGGTTTTATGGTCTAGCGTTTGACCTCCCTCCCCCCTTCTTTATCTACCTACCTCCCTCACCCCTATCCCTCCCTCCCCCTCCCCTCCTCCCCCACCCCTATCCCTCCCTCCCTACCCTCACCCCTATCCCTACCTCCCTCACCCTACCCTATCCCTACCTCCCACTCCCTCACCCTATCCCTACCTCTCCCCCTATCCCTACCTCCTCACCCCCTATCCCTACCTCCCTCACCCCTACCTCCTCACCTCCCTCCCTCCCTACCCCTCCCACCTCCTCCCCCTACCCTACCTCCCCTCACCCCTATCCCCCCTACCCCTATCCCTACCCCTATCCCTCACCCCTATCCCCACCCCTATCCCTCCCTCACCTATCCCTCACCCCTATCCCCTACCCCCTATCTACCTCCCTCACCTCCCCCTCCTACCCCTCCCTCCCTCACCCCTCCCTACCTCCCTCACCCCTACCTCCCTACCCCCCTCCACCCTATCCCTACCTCCCCTCACCCCTATCCCTACCCCTCCCCACCCCTATCCCTCACCCTACCCTCCCTCCCCTCCCTCCTCCCTCACCCCTATCCCCACCTCCCCACCCCTCCCTCACCCCTATCCCTACCCCTCCCCCTATCCCCTCCACCCCTCATCCCTGCCTCCCTCACCCCCTATCCCTACCTCCCCTCCCCACCCCCTCCCTCCCTCCTCCACCCCTCCTACCTCCCCATCACCCTCCTCCTCACCCCTATCCTACCTACCTCCCCTCCCCCACCCCTATCTACCTCCCTACCTCCCTCACCCCTATCCCTCACCCCACCCCTCCCCTCACCCCTACCCTCCTCATCCCTACCTCCCTCACCCCTACCTGTCCCTCCCCCTACCCCTCACCCTCCCTCCTCCTCACCCCTATCTACCTCCCTCACCCCTATCCCTCCCTCACCCCTCCCCTCCCCTACCCCTCACCCCTATCCCTCTCCCTCACCCCTATCCCCTACCTCCTCACCCCTATCTCTCTCCTCACCCCTATCCCTATCCTACCTCCCTCACCCTATCCCTACCTCCTCCTTCCCCTACCCCTATCCCTACCTCCTCACCCCCTATCCCTGCCTCCCCTCACCCCTATCCCTACCTCCCTTCCCTACCCTACCTCCCTACCTCCCTCACCCCTATCCCCTCCCCACCCCCTATCCCCTCCTCACCTATCCCCTCCTCCCCTCTATCCCTACCTCCCCTCCCTCCCCTCCCTACCTCCTACCTCCCTCACCCCCCCTACTCCCTACCTCCCTACCTCCCTCACCCCTATCCCCACCCCTATTCCCTCCCCCCACCTCCCCTCCCTACCCCCCTACCTCCCCTCACCCCCTATCCCTACCCCCTCCCCCTCCCCTACCTCCCCTCACCCCCTATCCCTACCTCCCTCACCCCTATCCCTACCTCCCTCCTCCCCTCCCTATCCCTTCCCCCTATCCCTCCTCACCCCATCCCCACTCCCTCACCCCTTTCCCCTCTACACTCTTCTCTCTCTCTCTCTCTCTCTCTCTCTCTCTCTCTCTCTCTCTCCACACAGGTGTGCACATTATTCTCTGAGATTGTTATTCCGTTCTGCTTGTCTGTCTGTCTGTCTCTCTGTCTGTGTCTGTCAGTCTGTTTTCTTCTGTCCCCAACATTGTCTTCTGAACTTATTTTGTGTGTGTGTGTGTGTGTGTGTGTGTGTGTGTGTGTGTGTGTGTGTGTGTGTGTGTGTGTGTGTGGTGGCACTAGGGAGGGCCACAGTGCACTGGCAACACGCCTCACTTCCCCATTGTTCTTTGAACCTGTTATTACTGAACTCTCAAACTTGTTTTTGTCCCAGACCCCGGCCCTCTCTTTCCCAGTGGCTCCTCTTCTTCACACACACACACACACACACACACACACACACACACACACACACACACACAGATACTAAGCCCTTCAGAATCTCTCTCTCTCTCTTTGACCTTTCCTCTTGTTCTTTCCTTCTCTTCCTCCTTTGCTTCCTTTTCTCTTTTCTTTCCTTTCTCCACTTCTTTATCTCTCCCCCACTCCCCTACCCCTTTCCTCCTCCCCTCCCCTCCCCTCCCCTCCCCCACCTATAGTCTCCCTAACCCACAATATAACTTCACACTCCGAAATTATACTTTTGATGATGAAAAACTCGGGGAGATAAACTTTGACGCGACAAACTGTTCAACTTTCCCCTCCCCATCTCCCTCCTCCCTCCTTCCCACGAACCCTCCTTTCCCCCTTCCCTCCCTTCCTAGCTCCCCCCCTCTCTCTCTCTCCCTAGTTCTCCTCCCGTCTTTCCACACTTCCTCCTCTTCCTTCTTCCCTCTTTCCCTTTCCCACCAAGTCTCTTCTCCTTTCATCTTCCCTCCCCACCATTCCAAAAACTTACTCATTCCTGGCGGTCGTCAAGCATTCCTAACATTCCCAGATCTTGGAATAGTCAACCGAGGGGAAACTGTGTTGAGGGGAGATATAATAACTGGTTGACGCGGCTGCTGCCATCTGGCGGTTGGCTGCGAATTCTCGTACCTGATAAATGTATTCCTACCTGGTCTGTAATTACCGTAGTTGTACCTGTATCTTCAACTGTCCTCTTTACCTGTGTTATTAACTGTACTTGTAACTGGTGTTGTCAAGTCGCTAATTAAACACCTTTAATCTTACCTGTCGTCACCTGGTGTTGTCAAGTCATTAATTAAACACCTTTAATCTTACCTGTCGTCACCTGGCGTTGTCAAGTCATTAATTAAACACCTTTAATCTTACCTGTCGTCACCTGGTGTTGTCAAGTCATTAATTAAACACCTTTAATCTTACCTGTCGTCACCTGGTGTTGTCAAGTCATTAATTAAACACCTTTAATCTTACCTGTCGTCACCTGGTGTTGTCAAGACATTAATTAAACACCTTTAATCTGACAGGTGACTTTCATTAAGATTTATCCCCCTAAAAAACTCTTCATTATAAATCTTTTCAAATTGGTTCGTCCCTAATTTGATTAACTCAATTTTTAACCATCTTAATCCCATTAGTGAGATACAAGTTGGGGATTTTTTTCTCAATGTGTGAGAAATAAATAAATTGAAGAATATTTATAAATCTGAATAACTGAAGAAGTGAGAAATATTTGATAATTTGTTGATGGATAAAAGAAGATAATGATGAATATTGATAATTAAATAAAGTGCGTGCGAGAATGTTTTGTTTTGGGGAGCTGGTTAGGTTAGTAAACACACACACACACACACACACACACACACACACACACACACACACACACACACACACACTAAATAGTTAATTTCCTGCTGCTGCTGCTTTTTTTATATAACGTTAACGTTGCCTCCAGCCTCCCCCAATAGCCACACCCTCGCCACCATTTTATTACCTTTATATTAAGTATCCTAATACATAAGTAGCGACCCTAGCTGTGTTGAGTTAGTTGAGCCGCAGATCTATGCGGCATTCAGTGACTGTTGCTTCATAGTCAATATCTGCAACTGTTGTCGGCTTTGGGGCCGATGCTCTCGTTCCTCTAAGGCAGAGCAATGCAGACCTAAGGAGAGAGAAGGACAGTCGACATCTCAACCAGGCTGTAACATAACTTCTGGGCTGCTGCTTCTGTTCGGATCGCACCTCCGCGAGTCTGGCATAGAAGCATCTTGCACTTGGTCCCATCCCACCAGAGGAGTGAAGCTGCCTTGATCAACGTTCTGAATTCTCTCCCCATATTCTATACTACTATTACTACCACTACTACAAATACTACTACTACTAGTACTATTATTACTACTACTACTTCGGGCTACCCAGGACTATTCTGAGACAGTCCCAGCATAATGCCTCAGGTAACCTCCGGTGTTTAATTGGGTCAGGACACACCTGCCTCCTCTACCAATTAGGGAGAACAGGTGGAGGCCCAGTTTATTGCAATTTGCATAAGGAAGTAGTGTGTGTGTGTGTGTGTGTGTGTGTGTGTGTGTGTGTGTGTGTGTGTGTGTGTGTGTGTGTGTGTGTGGAGAAAAGAGAACAAATTTTGTGTTTCATAGTTATTAATAATATATAATGTACAATACACTTACCCACCCCTCACCACCCCAACTACCACCACCACCACACCACCACCACCACCACAACAACAATCACCAGCACCATCACCACCACCACAATCACCACCACCATCACCACCACCACAATCACCACCACCACTCCCTCACATACAATGCAAACTTCCTCCTCATAACCTTAAAACATGTGACTTTCCTCAGACAAAACCTCTTACTTCCCAGTCAATACTGCAATAATTATGTTCTACTGGAAACTGAGTGTGTGTGTGTGTGTGTGTGTGTGTGTGTGTGTGTGTGTGTGTGTGTGTGTGTGTGTGTGTGTGTGTGTGTGTGTGTGTGTGTTTATGGCATGATTACAATACCATCACTAATACCTAGATTTAAGCAGTTCAGCATGACGCAGCTTATACAATTTATTATTATTAATTATTATTATTATTATTATTATTATTATTATTATTATTATTATTATTATTATTATTTTTATTTTTTTTTTTTTTTTTTTTTTTTTATTATTTTTATTTGAAAAAAGTAAGTTTGTTCCTCTCTCCCTCCATTTTCCTCCTTCCCTCACTCACTCTCCCTCTCATTCCCTCTCCTTCCTCTCACTTTCAACAGAAAAAAATAAACGAACTTTTCTCATCAAGTGACATGTGCCAGCCGGGGGGTTTCCATCTCCTAATTCTTGTCATCCCTATTCCTCTTTACTCTCTTTTCCATCCTTCCTTCTTTTTTTCCTCTTCCCTTTTTTCTCTTCTCTTCTCCTTCTCTACTTTATCTCTCTTCCTCCCTTTCATCTCCTCTCTCTTTCCTATTCTCATTTTTTCCCTTTTCTCCTTCTTACTTTCCTCTCCTTTCTCCTTTCGTAACCTGACCCTATTCTCACCTTTTCCTTTCCTTCACCTCTTTCCTCTTCTTCCTCTCTCCCTTCCCTCCCCTTCACTTCCTTCCTTTCCTCCTCTCTGTCCTTTCTTTTCCCTCCTCTCTCTCTCTCTCCCTTCTTTCTCTCCCTCCCACGTTATTATGGTAATGCAATAAGGCTCCACCCTCCCACCCCCGACACACCATTTACCAAGCATGCATAAAAAATTTGTCAAAGTCAGTTTCCAGGATTTTCATAGAGTGTCGTGTTGACTTTATTAATATTTACACTTATACATATTTACACAATGTATTTGTATTTATACTTACAAAATTATATATACATACATACATACATTCATACTTATGTTGATATATTACAGTAAAATTTTCAACCCTGGATTCCAAGTCTCAGTTGAGGGGGTCGAGTAGGTAGTGATTTTTGGGGGTTCGTTTTGCCTCGGGTTCATTGTGTCAGGTTCGAATCCTTCCTACAGGAGGAGGAGGAGGAGGAGGAGGAGGAGGAGGAGGAGGGATGGCGATGAAAACTAGGGTAGAAGAAGAAGAAGAAGAAGAAGAAGAAGAAGGGTGTGGCATATGACAGTAGGTATGCCAGGTATAGTCAAGCGCCCCCTCTCTCTCTCTCTCTCTCACTGTAGTTCTCGGATACTTAAAGTAGAACAGACACCTGTGTTTGTACCGACGTGTTGTTGTTAATTAGTGGAGGCGTGGTGGTGGTGCTGGCCTGTATAACCTGCTCTTATACAGCTACAGGTTACATGGTAGGCTGTGGGTGTCAGGTGAGGAGGAGGAGAGGAGGAGGAGGAGGAGAGGAGGAGGGAGGAGGAGGAGGACAAGGAGGAAGAGGAGGAGGATGATGTTAAGAGGAAGGCAATCTACATAACCTACACCTACAGAAATGAACACAGACAGACAGACAGACAGACAGACAGACAGACAGACAGACAGACAGACAGACAGACACCAGACAGACAGACAGACAGATATATTTACCAACACCTGCGACACACATATGAACGTTTAATAACATCCTGTACACGTGTGATCATCGAGGCGTGACGCACCTGGTCGTAATGAGTTGACTACCTGGTGATTTACCTTACCTGTGGGGGTGAGAGGGGTGAGAGGGGTGAGAGGGGTGAGAGGGATATTACTTTGATCCTGCGTCTAGGTAACTCACTCACTCACTCACTCCTCTCACTCACTCACTCACACTCACTCATTCACTCTCTCTGTGTTGGGGAGTGTGCCAGGCAGGTGTGTCCTACAGGTGTGTTATACAGGTGTGTTGTACAGGTGTGTGTCGTACAGGTGTCATGCAGGTGTTTTAGGTAAGTGTATATATGTACCGTTAAATTTAAAACGCACACACACTTACAACATTAACTCATCCATTTTTTAAGTCAATGTTGAGTGTGTTGGGAGAGTGTAAGTTGAGTGTGTGTTGGGAGAGTGTAAGTTGAGTGTGTGTTGGGAGAGTGTAAGTTGAGTGTGTGTTGGGAGAGTGTAAGTTGAGTGTGTGTTGGGAGAGTGTAAGTTGAGTGTGTGTTGGGAGAGTGTAAGTTGAGTGTGTGTTGGGAGAGTGTAAGTTGAGTGTGTGTTGGGAGAGTGTGTTGGAGGTTGAGTGTGTTGGAGTTGAGTGAGGTAGTTGTGTGTTGAGAGTTGAGTGTGAGGTGTTGGAGAGTTGATTGGGAAGTGTGTTGAGTGTGTTGGGAGAGTGTAAGTTGAGTGTGCTGAAGGTGTAGCTAAAGTGCACATTGATAAAACGCCCCTCTCTCTCTCTCTCTCTCTCTCTCTCTCTCTCTCTCTCTCTCTCTCTCACTCTCTATCTATCTATCTATCTACCAACACCCCTGGGCCGGGTGTTGAGAGGTTTACACAGGCAGTCGGTACTGATGGCAGACGATCAAAAAGAGATTAAACTGCCATTTACAGCCTCGTAAACCATCTTAACGATGCCCCAGCCACAACAATGCCCTCATTTGACCATTAACCCCCGGGTCGTTGGCTGAGGTTACCAGACACGAGTGATTGGCTGGTTAGGTTAGGTTACTTTGGGTTGGGTGGTTAGGTTAGGTTGGGTTAGGTTAGGTTGGGTTGGGTTGGGTTGGTGGTTAGGTTGAGGTTACTTTGGGTTGGGTTAGGTTAGGTTGGTTAGGTTAGGTTGGGTTACTTTGGGTTGGGTTAGGTTAGGTTAGGTTAGGTTGGGTTGGGTTAGGTTAGGTTAGGTTACTTTGGGTTGGGTTGTTAGGTTAAGTTAGGTTACTTTTGAGTTGGGTTAGGTTAGTTACTTGGGTTGGGTTAGGTTAGGTTGGGTTAGGTTAGGAATATATCGTACTGGTGAATGAATACAACTTTCATGTATATTTTCTTCCTTATCAACTGAATCACCAAAAAAACATAGTTGGTCCTAGCTATACAGGTGTGACCATGGTGACCAGACCTGAAGACGAGATAACAGGAGGAGGGAGGGGTGATAACAGGAGGGAGGGTGATAACAGGAGGGAGGGGGTGATAACAGGAGGAGGGAGGGTGATATCGTCCTGAAGTGCCTCAAGTTACCACGGATATCCAGGTAGATTGAGAGGCCCTTGGGATTGACTTAAGAGTGGAGATGGTACACTTATGGAACAATCTACCAGCAAATGTAGTGATGGTGGTAGTTGTAGACCTATGGAACAATCTACCAGCAAATGTAGTGATGGTGGTAGTTGTAGACCTATGGAACAATCTACCAGCAAATGTAGTGATGGTGGTAGTTGTAGACCTATGGAACAATCTACCAGCAAATGTAGTGATGGTGGTAGTTGTAGACCTATGGAACAATCTACCAGCAAATGTAGTGATGGTGGTAGTTGTAGACCTATGGAACAATCTACCAAGGGAACAATTATACTACACTATATAAACAATGCCTCTGAACCAACTTACCTAGAATAATAATAATACCTGCACAGTCCCCCCTCCCTCCCTCCCTCCCCTTCCCTCAGTAAACAAAGTAAACAAGATGGAAAAAAAATTACTTCCTAAGACTTAAATCCTTGAGAGT